>NC_080061.1:20569801-20633094 GCF_026212465.1 Amaranthus tricolor
AAGCGAGTAAGTGCTGAAAAAGCTTTAATAACTATGAATACGCAACTTTGAACGCCATATCAACATTTTACTATTGTTTTCAAATCTAACAATTTCAACACAATAATATATACTAAATACTATTGTGTGCCGAGTTTTATACCAAATAAACAAAGTTTTAACGTCTTGAAGCAAGTTAGTGCCAAAAATGTTTTAAGAACATTAAAAACACAACTTCCAACGTAATATTAAGCCTATGACACTTGATTAAATTGTAACCATTGGAACAGAATAATATATACCAAATAGTGTTGTGTGCTACGTTTCATGCCAAACAAACCAAGTTTCAACGGCTTTAAGCGACTAAGTGCCGAAAAAGCATTAAGAACCTTACAAACGTAACTTTGAACGTAATGTAAAGCATATGACTATTATTTTCAATTCTAACCATTTCAATACAATAATATATGCAAAATTGTATTGTGTGCAAAGTTTCATGCTAAACAAACAAAATTCGAACCACTTTAAGCGAGCAAGTGCCAAAAATCTTTAATAACCTTGAAAACGCAAGTTCGCACTTAATATCAAGCGTATGACTATTGGTTTCAATTCTAACCATTTCAACACAATAATATATATTAATTAGTGTTGTGTGCCACGGTTCATGCGAAACAAACCAAGTTTGAACGACATGAAGCGACTAAGTTCCAAAGACCATTAAAAACCGTAAAAACGCAACTTTAAACGAAATATCAAGCATATGACTATTGTTTTCAATTCTATCCATTTCAACACAATAATATATAAAATTTGTGTTGTGTGCCAAGTTTAATGCTAAACAAAGAAAGTTTGAACGACTATGGGCGAGCAAGTGCCAAATCTCATTAATAACCTTTAAAATGCAACTTCGCACTTAATTTCAAGCGCATAACTATTGTTTTCACTCTAACAATTTCAACACAATAATACAACCTAAACAGTGTTGTGGTGCCACGGTTCATGCGAAACAAACAAATTTTGAACGAATTTAAGCGACTAAGTTCCAAAAGAGCATTAAAACCATAAAAACGCAAGTTTGAGCGTAATATCAAGCATATGACTATTGTTTTCAATTCTAACCATTGCAACACAATAATATATACCAAGTAGTGTTGTGCGCCAATTTTTATGCTCAACAAAACACAGTTTGAATGACTTTAAGCGAGTAAGTGCCGAAAAAGCTTTAATAACCTTAAAAACGCAACTTTCAACGTAATATCAAGCATATAACTATTGTTTTCAAATCTAACCATCTAAGCACAATAAATATACTAAATACTATTGTGTGCCGAGTTTTAGGCCAAAATAAACCAAGTTTTAACGTCTTGAATAAAGTTAGTTCCAAAAGCATTTAAATACTTAAAAACACAACTTTGATCGTAATATCAAGCATATCTCGATTGTTTTCCATTCTAACCATTTCAACACAAAAATATATACCAAATAGTGTCGTGTGCCAAATTTCATGCCAAACAAAGTATGTTTTAAACGGTTTTTAAGCGAGGGGTGAGTGCCAAAAAAGCATTAAAAACCATAAAAACGCAACTTTAAAAATAATATATACCAAATGACTATAATTTTCAATGCTAACCATGTCAACACAATAATATATACCAAATAGTGTTGTGTGCCAAGTTTTATGCTTAATAAACAAAGTTTGAACGACTTTAAGAGAGTAAGTGCTGAAAAAGCTTTAATAACCATGAATACGCAACTTTGAACGCCATATCAACATTTTTACTATTGTTTTCAAATCTAACAATTTCAACACAATAATATATACTAAATACTATTGTGTGCCGACTTTTATACCAAATAAACAAAGTTTTAAAGTCTTGAAGCAAGTTAGTGCCAAAAATGTTTAAGAACATTAAAAACACAACTTCCAACGTAATATCAAGCCTATGACTCTTGATTTAAATTGTAACCATTGGAACATAATAATATATACCAAATAGTGTTGTGTGCGAAGTTTCATGCCAAACAAACCAAGTTTCAACGGCTTTAAGCGACTAAGTGCCGAAAAAGCATTAAGAACCTTACAAATGTAACTTTGAACGTAATATAAAGCATATGACTATTATTTTCAATTTTAACCATTTCAACACAAAAATATATACCAAATAGTGTTTTGTGCCAAATTTCATGCCAAATAAAGGAAGTTTTAAACGATTTTAAGCGGGTAAGTGGCAAAAAAGCATTAAAAACCTTAATAACATAACATTGAACGTAATATATAGCAAATGACTATGGTTTTTAAATGCTAACCATGTCAACAGAATAATATATACCAAATAGTATTGTGTGCCAAGTTTTATGCTTAACAAACCAAGTTTGAACGACTTTAAGCGAGTAAGTGCTGAAAAAGCTTTAATAACTATGAATACGCAACTTTGAACGCCATATCAACATTTTTACTATTGTTTTCAAATCTAACAATTTCAACACAATAATATATACTAAATACTATTGTGTGCCGAGTTTTATACCAAATAAACAAAGTTTTAACGTCTTGAAGCAAGTTAGTGCCAAAAATGTTTTAAGAACATTAAAAACACAACTTCCAACGTAATATTAAGCCTATGGACACTTGATTTAAATTGTAACCATTGGAACAAAATAATATATACCAAATAGTGTTGTGTGCTACGGTTTCATGCCAAACAAACCAAGTTTCAACGGCTTTAAGCGACTAAGTGCCGAAAAAGCATTAAGAACCTTACAAACGTAACTTTGAACGTAATGTAAAGCATATGACTATTATTTTCAATTCTAACCATTTCAATACAATAATATATGCAAAATTGTATTGTGTGCAAAGTTTCATGCTAAACAAACAAAATTCGAACCACTTTAAGCGAGCAAGTGCAAAAAATCTTTAATAACCTTGAAAACGCAAGTTCGCACTTAATTTCAAGCGTATGACTATTGCTTTCAATTCTAACCATTTCAACACAATAATATATACTAATTAGTGTTGTGTGCCACGGTTCATGCGAAACAAACCAAGTTTGAACGACATGAAGCGACTAAGTTCCAAAAGACCATTAAAAACCGTAAAAAAACGCAACTTTAAACGAAATATCAAGCATATGACTATTGTTTTCAATTCTATCCATTTCAACACAATAATATATAAAAATTTGTGTTGTGTGCCAAGTTTAATGCTAAACAAAGAAAGTTTGAACGACTATGGGCGAGCAAGTGCCAAATCTCATTAATAACCTTTAAAATGCAACTTCGCACTAATTTCAAGCGCATAACTATTGTTTTCAACTCTAACAATTTCAACACAATAATACAACCTAAACAGTGTTGTGTGCCCACGGTTCATGCGAAACAAACAAATTTTGAACGAATTTAAGCGACTAAGTTCCAAAAGAGCATTAAAAACCATAAAAACGCAAGTTTGAGCGTAATATCAAGCATATGACTATTGTTTTCAATTCTAACCATTGCAACACAATAATATATACCAAGTAGTGTTGTGCGCCAATTTTTATGCTCAACAAACACAGTTTGAATGACTTTAAGCGAGTAAGTGCCGAAAAAGCTTTAATAACCTTAAAAACGCAACTTTCAACGTAATATCAAGCATATAACTATTGTTTTCAAATCTAACCATCTAAGCACAATAAATATACTAAATACTATTGTGTGCCGAGTTTTAGGCCAAATAAACCAAGTTTTAACGTCTTGAATAAAGTTAGTTCCAAAAGCATTTAAATACTTAAAAACACAACTTTGATCGTAATATCAAGCATATCTCGATTGTTTTCCATTCTAACCATTTCAACACAAAAATATATACCAAATAGTGTCGTGTGCCAAATTTCATGCCAAACAAAGTATGTTTAAACGGTTTTAAGCGAGTGAGTGCCAAAAAAGCATTAAAAACCATAAAAACGCAACTTTAAAAATAATATATACCAAATGACTATAATTTTCAATGCTAACCATGTCAACACAATAATATATACCAAATAGTGTTGTGTGCCAAGTTTTATGCTTAATAAACCAAGTTTGAACGACTTTAAGAGAGTAAGTGCTGAAAAAGCTTTAATAACCATGAATACGCAACTTTGAACGCCATATCAACATTTTACTATTGTTTTCAAATCTAACAATTTCAACACAATAATATATACTAAATACTATTGTGTGCCGACTTTTATACCAAATAAACAAAGTTTTAAAGTCTTGAAGCAAGTTAGTGCCAAAAATGTTTTAAGAACATTAAAAACACAACTTCCAACGTAATATCAAGCCTATGACTCTTGATTTAAATTGTAACCATTGGAACATAATAATATATACCAAATAGTGTTGTGTGCGAAGTTTCATGCCAAACAAACCAAGTTTCAACGGCTTTAAGCGACTAAGTGCCGAAAAAGCATTAAGAACCTTACAAATGTAACTTTGAACGTAATATAAAGCATATGACTATTATTTTCAATTTTAACCATTTCAACACAAAAATATATACCAAATAGTGTTTTGTGCCAAATTTCATGCCAAATAAAGGAAGTTTAAACGATTTTAAGCGGTAAGTGGCAAAAAAGCATTAAAAACCTTAATAACATAACATTGAACGTAATATATAGCAAATGACTATGGTTTTAAATGCTAACCATGTCAACAGAATAATATATACCAAATAGTATTGTGTGCCAAGTTTTATGCTTAACAAACCAAGTTTGAACGACTTTAAGCGAGTAAGTGCTGAAAAAGCTTTAATAACTATGAATACGCAAGTTTAAACTCCATATCAACATTTTACTATTGTTTTCAAATCTAACAATTTCAACACAATAATATATACTAAATACTATTGTGTGCCGAGTTATATACCAAATAAACAAAGTTTTAACGTCTTGAAGCAAGTTAGTGCCAAAAATGTTTTAAGAACATTAAAAACACAACTTCCAACGTAATATCAAGCCTATGACTCTTGATTTAAATTGTAACCATTGGAACAGAATAATATATACCAAATAGTGTTGTGTGCTACGTTTCATGCCAAACAAACCAAGTTTCAACGGCTATAAGCGACTAAGTGCCGAAAAAGCATTAAGAACCTTACAAACGTAACTTTGAACGTAATATAAAGCATATGACTATTATTTTCAATTCTAAGCATTTCAACACAAAAATATATACCAAATAGTGTTTTGTGCCAAATTTCATGCCAAATAAAGGAAGTTTAAACGATTTTAAGCGGTAAGTGGCAAAAAAGCATTAAAAACCTTAATAACATAACATTGAACGTAATATATAGCAAATGACTATGGTTTTAAATGCTAACCATGTCAACAGAATAATATATACCAAATAGTATTGTGTGCCAAGTTTTATGCTTAACAAACCAAGTTTGAACGACTTTAAGCGAGTAAGTGCTGAAAAAGCTTTAATAACTATGAATACGCAACTTTGAACGCCATATCAACATTTTACTATTGTTTTCAAATCTAACAATTTCAACACAATAATATATACTAAATACTATTGTGTGCCGAGTTTTATACCAAATAAACAAAGTTTTAACGTCTTGAAGCAAGTTAGTGCCAAAAATGTTTTAAGAACATTAAAAACACAACTTCCAACGTAATATTAAGCCTATGACACTTGATTTAAATTGTAACCATTGGAACAGAATAATATATACCAAATAGTGTTGTGTGCTACGTTTCATGCCAAACAAACCAAGTTTCAACGGCTTTAAGCGACTAAGTGCCGAAAAAGCATTAAGAACCTTACAAACGTAACTTTGAACGTAATGTAAAGCATATGACTATTATTTTCAATTCTAACCATTTCAATACAATAATATATGCAAAATTGTATTGTGTGCAAAGTTTCATGCTAAACAAACAAAATTCGAACCACTTTAAGCGAGCAAGTGCCAAAAATCTTTAATAACCTTGAAAACGCAAGTTCGCACTTAATTTCAAGCGTATGACTATTGCTTTCAATTCTAACCATTTCAACACAATAATATATACTAATTAGTGTTGTGTGCCACGGTTCATGCGAAACAAACCAAGTTTGAACGACATGAAGCGACTAAGTTCCAAAAGACCATTAAAAACCGTAAAAACGCAACTTTAAACGAAATATCAAGCATATGACTATTGTTTTCAATTCTATCCATTTCAACACAATAATATATAAAAATTTGTGTTGTGTGCCAAGTTTAATGCTAAACAAAGAAAGTTTGAACGACTATGGGCGAGAAAGTGCCAAATCTCATTAATAACCTTTAAAATGCAACTTCGCACTTAATTTCAAGCGCATAACTATTGTTTTCAACTCTAACAATTTCAACACAATAATACAACCTAAACAGTGTTGTGTGCCACGGTTCATGTGAAACAAACAAATTTTGAACGAATTTAAGCGACTAAGTTCCAAAAGAGCATTAAAAACCATAAAAACGCAAGTTTGAGCGTAATATCAAGCATATGACTATTGTTTTCAATTCTAACCATTGCAACACAATAATATATACCAAGTAGTGTTGTGCGCCAATTTTTATGCTCAACAAACACAGTTTGAATGACTTTAAGCGAGTAAGTGCCGAAAAAGCTTTAATAACCTTAAAAACGCAACTTTCAACGTAATATCAAGCATATAACTATTGTTTTCAAATCTAACCATCTAAGCACAATAAATATACTAAATACTATTGTGTGCCGAGTTTTAGGCCAAATAAACCAAGTTTTAACGTCTTGAATAAAGTTAGTTCCAAAAGCATTTAAATACTTAAAAACACAACTTTGATCGTAATATCAAGCATATCTCGATTGTTTTCCATTCTAACCATTTCAACACAAAAATATATACCAAATAGTGTCGTGTGCCAAATTTCATGCCAAACAAAGTATGTTTAAACGGTTTTAAGCGAGTGAGTGCCAAAAAAGCATTAAAAACCATAAAAACGCAACTTTAAAAATAATATATACCAAATGACTATAATTTTCAATGCTAACCATGTCAACACAATAATATATACCAAATAGTGTTGTGTGCCAAGTTTTATGCTTAATAAACCAAGTTTGAACGACTTTAAGAGCGTAAGTGCTGAAAAAGCTTTAATAACCATGAATACGCAACTTTGAACGCCATATCAACATTTTACTATTGTTTTCAAATCTAACAATTTCAACACAATAATATATACTAAATACTATTGTGTGCCGACTTTTATACCAAATAAACAAAGTTTTAAAGTCTTGAAGCAAGTTAGTGCCAAAAATGTTTTAAGAACATTAAAAACACAACTTCCAACGTAATATCAAGCCTATGACTCTTGATTTAAATTGTAACCATTGGAACATAATAATATATACCAAATAGTGTTGTGTGCGAAGTTTCATGCCAAACAAACCAAGTTTCAACGGCTTTAAGCGACTAAGTGCCGAAAAAGCATTAAGAACCTTACAAATGTAACTTTGAACGTAATATAAAGCATATGACTATTATTTTCAATTTTAACCATTTCAACACAAAAATATATACCAAATAGTGTTTTGTGCCAAATTTCATGCCAAATAAAGGAAGTTTAAACGATTTTAAGCGGTAAGTGGCAAAAAAGCATTAAAAACCTTAATAACATAACATTGAACGTAATATATAGCAAATGACTATGGTTTTAAATGCTAACCATGTCAACAGAATAATATATACCAAATAGTATTGTGTGCCAAGTTTTATGCTTAACAAACCAAGTTTGAACGACTTTAAGCGAGTAAGTGCTGAAAAAGCTTTAATAACTATGAATACGCAAGTTTAAACTCCATATCAACATTTTACTATTGTTTTCAAATCTAACAATTTCAACACAATAATATATACTAAATACTATTGTGTGCCGAGTTATATACCAAATAAACAAAGTTTTAACGTCTTGAAGCAAGTTAGTGCCAAAAATGTTTTAAGAACATTAAAAACACAACTTCCAACGTAATATCAAGCCTATGACTCTTGATTTAAATTGTAACCATTGGAACAGAATAATATATACCAAATAGTGTTGTGTGCTACGTTTCATGCCAAACAAACCAAGTTTCAACGGCTATAAGCGACTAAGTGCCGAAAAAGCATTAAGAACCTTACAAACGTAACTTTGAACGTAATATAAAGCATATGACTATTATTTTCAATTCTAAGCATTTCAACACAAAAATATATACCAAATAGTGTTTTGTGCCAAATTTCATGCCAAATAAAGGAAGTTTAAACGATTTTAAGCGGTAAGTGGCAAAAAAGCATTAAAAACCTTAATAACATAACATTGAACGTAATATATAGCAAATGACTATGGTTTTAAATGCTAACCATGTCAACAGAATAATATATACCAAATAGTATTGTGTGCCAAGTTTTATGCTTAACAAACCAAGTTTGAACGACTTTAAGCGAGTAAGTGCTGAAAAAGCTTTAATAACTATGAATACGCAACTTTGAACGCCATATCAACATTTTACTATTGTTTTCAAATCTAACAATTTCAACACAATAATATATACTAAATACTATTGTGTGCCGAGTTTTATACCAAATAAACAAAGTTTTAACGTCTTGAAGCAAGTTAGTGCCAAAAATGTTTTAAGAACATTAAAAACACAACTTCCAACGTAATATTAAGCCTATGACACTTGATTTAAATTGTAACCATTGGAACAGAATAATATATACCAAATAGTGTTGTGTGCTACGTTTCATGCCAAACAAACCAAGTTTCAACGGCTTTAAGCGACTAAGTGCCGAAAAAGCATTAAGAACCTTACAAACGTAACTTTGAACGTAATGTAAAGCATATGACTATTATTTTCAATTCTAACCATTTCAATACAATAATATATGCAAAATTGTATTGTGTGCAAAGTTTCATGCTAAACAAACAAAATTCGAACCACTTTAAGCGAGCAAGTGCCAAAAATCTTTAATAACCTTGAAAACGCAAGTTCGCACTTAATTTCAAGCGTATGACTATTGCTTTCAATTCTAACCATTTCAACACAATAATATATACTAATTAGTGTTGTGTGCCACGGTTCATGCGAAACAAACCAAGTTTGAACGACATGAAGCGACTAAGTTCCAAAAGACCATTAAAAACCGTAAAAACGCAACTTTAAACGAAATATCAAGCATATGACTATTGTTTTCAATTCTATCCATTTCAACACAATAATATATAAAAATTTGTGTTGTGTGCCAAGTTTAATGCTAAACAAAGAAAGTTTGAACGACTATGGGCGAGAAAGTGCCAAATCTCATTAATAACCTTTAAAATGCAACTTCGCACTTAATTTCAAGCGCATAACTATTGTTTTCAACTCTAACAATTTCAACACAATAATACAACCTAAACAGTGTTGTGTGCCACGGTTCATGTGAAACAAACAAATTTTGAACGAATTTAAGCGACTAAGTTCCAAAAGAGCATTAAAAACCATAAAAACGCAAGTTTGAGCGTAATATCAAGCATATGACTATTGTTTTCAATTCTAACCATTGCAACACAATAATATATACCAAGTAGTGTTGTGCGCCAATTTTTATGCTCAACAAACACAGTTTGAATGACTTTAAGCGAGTAAGTGCCGAAAAAGCTTTAATAACCTTAAAAACGCAACTTTCAACGTAATATCAAGCATATAACTATTGTTTTCAAATCTAACCATCTAAGCACAATAAATATACTAAATACTATTGTGTGCCGAGTTTTAGGACAAATAAACCAAGTTTTAACGTCTTGAATAAAGTTAGTTCCAAAAGCATTTAAATACTTAAAAACACAACTTTGATCGTAATATCAAGCATATCTCGATTGTTTTCCATTCTAACCATTTCAACACAAAAATATATACCAAATAGTGTCGTGTGCCAAACTTCATGCCAAACAAAGTATGTTTAAACGGTTTTAAGCGAGTGAGTGCCAAAAAAGCATTAAAAACCATAAAAACGCAACTTTAAAAATAATATATACCAAATGACTATAATTTTCAATGCTAACCATGTCAACACAATAATATATACCAAATAGTGTTGTGTGCCAAGTTTTATGCTTAATAAACCAAGTTTGAACGACTTTAAGAGAGTAAGTGCTGAAAAAGCTTTAATAACCATGAATACGCAACTTTGAACGCCATATCAACATTTTACTATTGTTTTCAAATCTAACAATTTCAACACAATAATATATACTAAATACTATTGTGTGCCGACTTTTATACCAAATAAATAAAGTTTTAAAGTCTTGAAGCAAGTTAGTGCCAAAAATGTTTTAAGAACATTAAAAACACAACTTCCAACGTAATATCAAGCCTATGACTCTTGATTTAAATTGTAACCATTGGAACACAATAATATATACCAAATAGTGTTGTGTGCGAAGTTTCATGCCAAACAAACCAAGTTTCAACGGCTTTAAGCGACTAAGTGCCGAAAAAGCATTAAGAACCTTACAAATGTAACTTTGAACGTAATATAAAGCATATGACTATTATTTTCAATTCTAACCATTTCAACACAAAAATATATACCAAATAGTGTTTTGTGCCAAATTTCATGCCAAATAAAGGAAGTTTAAACGATTTTAAGCGGTAAGTGGCAAAAAAGCATTAAAAACCTTAATAACATAACATTGAACGTAATATATAGCAAATGACTATGGTTTTAAATGCTAACCATGTCAACAGAATAATATATACCAAATAGTATTGTGTGCCAAGTTTTATGCTTAACAAACCAAGTTTGAACGACTTTAAGCGAGTAAGTGCTGAAAAAGCTTTAATAACTATGAATACGCAAGTTTAAACTCCATATCAACATTTTACTATTGTTTTCAAATCTAACAATTTCAACACAATAATATATACTAAATACTATTGTGTGCCGAGTTATATACCAAATAAACAAAGTTTTAACGTCTTGAAGCAAGTTAGTGCCAAAAATGTTTTAAGAACATTAAAAACACAACTTCCAACGTAATATCAAGCCTATGACTCTTGATTTAAATTGTAACCATTGGAACAGAATAATATATACCAAATAGTGTTGTGTGCTACGTTTCATGCCAAACAAACCAAGTTTCAACGGCTATAAGCGACTAAGTGCCGAAAAAGCATTAAGAACCTTACAAACGTAACTTTGAACGTAATATAAATCATATGACTATTATTTTCAATTCTAAGCATTTCAACACAAAAATATATACCAAATAGTGTTTTGTGCCAAATTTCATGCCAAATAAAGGAAGTTTAAACGATTTTAAGCGGTAAGTGGCAAAAAAGCATTAAAAACCTTAATAACATAACATTGAACGTAATATATAGCAAATGACTATGGTTTTAAATGCTAACCATGTCAACAGAATAATATATACCAAATAGTATTGTGTGCCAAGTTTTATGCTTAACAAACCAAGTTTGAACGACTTTAAGCGAGTAAGTGCTGAAAAAGCTTTAATAACTATGAATACGCAACTTTGAACGCCATATCAACATTTTACTATTGTTTTCAAATCTAACAATTTCAACACAATAATATATACTAAATACTATTGTGTGCCGAGTTTTATACCAAATAAACAAAGTTTTAACGTCTTGAAGCAAGTTAGTGCCAAAAATGTTTTAAGAACATTAAAAACACAACTTCCAACGTAATATCAAGCCTATGACTCTTGATTTAAATTGTAACCATTGGAACAGAATAATATATACCAAATAGTGTTGTGTGCTACGTTTCATGCCAAACAAACCAAGTTTCAAAGGCTATAAGCGACTAAGTGCCGAAAAAGCATTAAGAACCTTACAAACGTAACTTTGAACGTAATATAAAGCATATGACTATTATTTTCAATTCTAAGCATTTCAACACAAAAATATATACCAAATAGTGTTTTGTGCCAAATTTCATGCCAAATAAAGGAAGTTTAAACGATTTTAAGCGGTAAGTGGCAAAAAAGCATTAAAAACCTTAATAACATAACATTGAACGTAATATATAGCAAATGACTATGGTTTTAAATGCTAACCATGTCAACAGAATAATATATACCAAATAGTATTGTGTGCCAAGTTTTATTCTTAACAAACCAAGTTTGAACGACTTTAAGCGAGTAAGTGCTGAAAAAGCTTTAATAACTATGAATACGCAACTTTGAACGCCATATCAACATTTTACTATTGTTTTCAAATCTAACAATTTCAACACAATAATATATACTAAATACTATTGTGTGCCGAGTTTTATACCAAATAAACAAAGTTTTAACGTCTTGAAGCAAGTTAGTGCCAAAAATGTTTTAAGAACATTAAAAACACAACTTCCAACGTAATATTAAGCCTATGACACTTGATTTAAATTGTAACCATTGGAACAGAATAATATATACCAAATAGTGTTGTGTGCTACGTTTCATGCCAAACAAACCAAGTTTCAACGGCTATAAGCGACTAAGTGCCGAAAAAGCATTAAGAACCTTACAAACGTAACTTTGAACGTAATATAAAGCATATGACTATTATTTTCAATTCTAAGCATTTCAACACAAAAATATATACCAAATAGTGTTTTGTGCCAAATTTCATGCCAAATAAAGGAAGTTTAAACGATTTTAAGCGGTAAGTGGCAAAAAAGCATTAAAAACCTTAATAACATAACATTGAACGTAATATATAGCAAATGACTATGGTTTTAAATGCTAACCATGTCAACAGAATAATATATACCAAATAGTATTGTGTGCCAAGTTTTATGCTTAACAAACCAAGTTTGAACGACTTTAAGCGAGTAAGTGCTGAAAAAGCTTTAATAACTATGAATACGCAACTTTGAACGCCATATCAACATTTTACTATTGTTTTCAAATCTAACAATTTCAACACAATAATATATACTAAATACTATTGTGTGCCGAGTTTTATACCAAATAAACAAAGTTTTAACGTCTTGAAGCAAGTTAGTGCCAAAAATGTTTTAAGAACATTAAAAACACAACTTCCAACGTAATATTAAGCCTATGACACTTGATTTAAATTGTAACCATTGGAACAGAATAATATATACCAAATAGTGTTGTGTGCTACGTTTCATGCCAAACAAACCAAGTTTCAACGGCTTTAAGCGACTAAGTGCCGAAAAAGCATTAAGAACCTTACAAACGTAACTTTGAACGTAATGTAAAGCATATGACTATTATTTTCAATTCTAACCATTTCAATACAATAATATATGCAAAATTGTATTGTGTGCAAAGTTTCATGCTAAACAAACAAAATTCGAACCACTTTAAGCGAGCAAGTGCCAAAAATCTTTAATAACCTTGAAAACGCAAGTTCGCACTTAATTTCAAGCGTATGACTATTGCTTTCAATTCTAACCATTTCAACACAATAATATATACTAATTAGTGTTGTGTGCCACGGTTCATGCGAAACAAACCAAGTTTGAACGACATGAAGCGACTAAGTTCCAAAAGACCATTAAAAACCGTAAAAACGCAACTTTAAACGAAATATCAAGCATATGACTATTGTTTTCAATTCTATCCATTTCAACACAATAATATATAAAAATTTGTGTTGTGTGCCAAGTTTAATGCTAAACAAAGAAAGTTTGAACGACTATGGGCGAGCAAGTGCCAAATCTCATTAATAACCTTTAAAATGCAACTTCGCACTTAATTTCAAGCGCATAACTATTGTTTTCAACTCTAACAATTTCAACACAATAATACAACCTAAACAGTGTTGTGTGCCACGGTTCATGCGAAACAAACAAATTTTGAACGAATTTAAGCGACTAAGTTCCAAAAGAGCATTAAAAACCATAAAAACGCAAGTTTGAGCGTAATATCAAGCATATGACTATTGTTTTCAATTCTAACCATTGCAACACAATAATATATACCAAGTAGTGTTGTGCGCCAATTTTTATGCTCAACAAACACAGTTTGAATGACTTTAAGCGAGTAAGTGCCGAAAAAGCTTTAATAACCTTAAAAACGCAACTTTCAACGTAATATCAAGCATATAACTATTGTTTTCAAATCTAACCATCTAAGCACAATAAATATACTAAATACTATTGTGTGCCGAGTTTTAGGCCAAATAAACCAAGTTTTAACGTCTTGAATAAAGTTAGTTCCAAAAGCATTTAAATACTTAAAAACACAACTTTGATCGTAATATCAAGCATATCTCGATTGTTTTCCATTCTAACCATTTCAACACAAAAATATATACCAAATAGTGTCGTGTGCCAAATTTCATGCCAAACAAAGTATGTTTAAACGGTTTTAAGCGAGTGAGTGCCAAAAAAGCATTAAAAACCATAAAAACGCAACTTTAAAATTAATATATACCAAATGACTATAATTTTCAATGCTAACCATGTCAACACAATAATATATACCAAATAGTGTTGTGTGCCAAGTTTTATGCTTAATAAACCAAGTTTGAACGACTTTAAGAGAGTAAGTGCTGAAAAAGCTTTAATAACCATGAATACGCAACTTTGAACGCCATATCAACATTTTACTATTGTTTTCAAATCTAACAATTTCAACACAATAATATATACTAAATACTATTGTGTGCCGACTTTTATACCAAATAAATAAAGTTTTAAAGTATTGAAGCAAGTTAGTGCCAAAAATGTTTTAAGAACATTAAAAACACAACTTCCAACGTAATATCAAGCCTATGACTCTTGATTTAAATTGTAACCATTGGAACACAATAATATATACCAAATAGTGTTGTGTGCGAAGTTTCATGCCAAACAAACCAAGTTTCAACGGCTTTAAGCGACTAAGTGCCGAAAAAGCATTAAGAACCTTACAAATGTAACTTTGAACGTAATATAAAGCATATGACTATTATTTTCAATTCTAACCATTTCAACACAAAAATATATACCAAATAGTGTTTTGTGCCAAATTTCATGCCAAATAAAGGAAGTTTAAACGATTTTAAGCGGTAAGTGGCAAAAAAGCATTAAAAACCTTAATAACATAACATTGAACGTAATATATAGCAAATGACTATGGTTTTAAATGCTAACCATGTCAACAGAATAATATATACCAAATAGTATTGTGTGCCAAGTTTTATGCTTAACAAACCAAGTTTGAACGACTTTAAGCGAGTAAGTGCTGAAAAAGCTTTAATAACTATGAATACGCAAGTTTAAACTCCATATCAACATTTTACTATTGTTTTCAAATCTAACAATTTCAACACAATAATATATACTAAATACTATTGTGTGCCGAGTTATATACCAAATAAACAAAGTTTTAACGTCTTGAAGCAAGTTAGTGCCAAAAATGTTTTAAGAACATTAAAAACACAACTTCCAACGTAATATCAAGCCTATGACTCTTGATTTAAATTGTAACCATTGGAACAGAATAATATATACCAAATAGTGTTGTGTGCTACGTTTCATGCCAAACAAACCAAGTTTCAAAGGCTATAAGCGACTAAGTGCCGAAAAAGCATTAAGAACCTTACAAACGTAACTTTGAACGTAATATAAAGCATATGACTATTATTTTCAATTCTAAGCATTTCAACACAAAAATATATACCAAATAGTGTTTTGTGCCAAATTTCATGCCAAATAAAGGAAGTTTAAACGATTTTAAGCGGTAAGTGGCAAAAAAGCATTAAAAACCTTAATAACATAACATTGAACGTAATATATAGCAAATGACTATGGTTTTAAATGCTAACCATGTCAACAGAATAATATATACCAAATAGTATTGTGTGCCAAGTTTTATGCTTAACAAACCAAGTTTGAACGACTTTAAGCGAGTAAGTGCTGAAAAAGCTTTAATAACTATGAATACGCAACTTTGAACGCTATATCAACATTTTACTATTGTTTTCAAATCTAACAATTTCAACACAATAATATATACTAAATACTATTGTGTGCCGAGTTTTATACCAAATAAACAAAGTTTTAACGTCTTGAAGCAAGTTAGTGCCAAAAATGTTTTAAGAACATTAAAAACACAACTTCCAACGTAATATTAAGCCTATGACACTTGATTTAAATTGTAACCATTGGAACAGAATAATATATACCAAATAGTGTTGTGTGCTACGTTTCATGCCAAACAAACCAAGTTTCAACGGCTTTAAGCGACTAAGTGCCGAAAAAGCATTAAGAACCTTACAAACGTAACTTTGAACGTAACGTAAAGCATATGACTATTATTTTCAATTCTAACCATTTCAATACAATAATATATGCAAAATTGTATTGTGTGCAAAGTTTCATGCTAAACAAACAAAATTCGAACCACTTTAAGCGAGCAAGTGCCAAAAATCTTTAATAACCTTGAAAACGCAAGTTCGCACTTAATTTCAAGCGTATGACTATTGCTTTCAATTCTAACCATTTCAACACAATAATATATACTAATTAGTGTTGTGTTCCACGGTTCATGCGAAACAAACCAAGTTTGAACGACATGAAGCGACTAAGTTCCAAAAGACCATTAAAAACCGTAAAAACGCAACTTTAAACGAAATATCAAGCATATGACTATTGTTTTCAATTCTATCCATTTCAACACAATAATATATAAAAATTTGTGTTGTGTGCCAAGTTTAATGCTAAACAAAGAAAGTTTGAACGACTATGGGCGAGCAAGTGCCAAATCTCATTAATAACCTTTAAAATGCAACTTCGCACTTAATTTCAAGCGCATAACTATTGTTTTCAACTCTAACAATTTCAACACAATAATACAACCTAAACAGTGTTGTGTGCCACGGTTCATGCGAAACAAACAAATTTTGAACGAATTTAAGCGACTAAGTTCCAAAAGAGCATTAAAAACCATAAAAACGCAAGTTTGAGCGTAATATCAAGCATATGACTATTGTTTTCAATTCTAACCATTGCAACACAATAATATATACCAAGTAGTGTTGTGCGCCAATTTTTATGCTCAACAAACACAGTTTGAATGACTTTAAGCGAGTAAGTGCCGAAAAAGCTTTAATAACCTTAAAAACGCAACTTTCAACGTAATATCAAGCATATAACTATTGTTTTCAAATCTAACCATCTAAGCACAATAAATATACTAAATAATATTGTGTGCCGAGTTTTAGGCCAAATAAACCAAGTTTTAACGTCTTGAATGAAGTTAGTTCCAAAAGCATTTAAATACTTAAAAACACAACTTTGATCGTAATATCAAGCATATCTCGATTGTTTTCCATTCTAACCATTTCAACACAAAAATATATACCAAATAGTGTCGTGTGCCAAATTTCATGCCAAACAAAGTATGTTTAAACGGTTTTAAGCGAGTGAGTGCCAAAAAAGCATTAAAAACCATAAAAACGCAACTTTAAAAATAATATATACCAAATGACTATAATTTTCAATGCTAACCATGTCAACACAATAATATATACCAAATAGTGTTGTGTGCCAAGTTTTATGCTTAATAAACCAAGTTTGAACGACTTTAAGAGAGTAAGTGCTGAAAAAGCTTTAATAACCATGAATACGCAACTTTGAACGCCATATCAACATTTTACTATTGTTTTCAAATCTAACAATTTCAACACAATAATATATACTAAATACTATTGTGTGCCGACTTTTATACCAAATAAACAAAGTTTTAAAGTCTTGAAGCAAGTTAGTGCCAAAAATGTTTTAAGAACATTAAAAACACAACTTCCAACGTAATATCAAGCCTATGACTGTTGATTTAAATTGTAACCATTGGAACACAATAATATATACCAAATAGTGTTGTGTGCGAAGTTTCATGCCAAACAAACCAAGTTTCAACGGCTTTAAGCGACTAAGTGCCGAAAAAGCATTAAGAACTTTACAAATGTAACTTTGAACGTAATATAAAGCATATGACTATTATTTTCAATTTTAACCATTTCAACACAAAAATATATACCAAATAGTGTTTTGTGCCAAATTTCATGCCAAATAAAGGAAGTTTAAACGATTTTAAGCGGTAAGTGGCAAAAAAGCATTAAAAACCTTAATCACATAACATTGAACGTAATATATAGCAAATGACTATGGTTTTAAATGCTAACCATGTCAACAGAATAATATATACCAAATAGTATTGTGTGCCAAGTTTTATGCTTAACAAACCAAGTTTGAACGACTTTAAGCGAGTAAGTGCTGAAAAAGCTTTAATAACTATGAATACGCAAGTTTAAACTCCATATCAACATTTTACTATTGTTTTCAAATCTAACAATTTCAACACAATAATATATACTAAATACTATTGTGTGCCGAGTTATATACCAAATAAACAAAGTTTTAACGTCTTGAAGCAAGTTAGTGCCAAAAATGTTTTAAGAACATTAAAAACACAACTTCCAACGTAATATCAAGCCTATGACTCTTGATTTAAATTGTAACCATTGGAACAGAATAATATATACCAAATAGTGTTGTGTGCTACGTTTCATGCCAAACAAACCAAGTTTCAACGGCTATAAGCGACTAAGTGCCGAAAAAGCATTAAGAACCTTACAAACGTAACTTTGAACGTAATATAAAGCATATGACTATTATTTTCAATTCTAAGCATTTCAACACAAAAATATATACCAAATAGTGTTTTGTGCCAAATTTCATGCCAAATAAAGGAAGTTTAAACGATTTTAAGCGGTAAGTGGCAAAAAAGCATTAAAAACCTTAATAACATAACATTGAACGTAATATATAGCAAATGACTATGGTTTTAAATGCTAACCATGTCAACAGAATAATATATACCAAATAGTATTGTGTGCCAAGTTTTATGCTTAACAAACCAAGTTTGAACGACTTTAAGCGAGTAAGTGCTGAAAAAGCTTTAATAACTATGAATACGCAACTTTGAACGCCATATCAACATTTTACTATTGTTTTCAAATCTAACAATTTCAACACAATAATATATACTAAATACTATTGTGTGCCGAGTTTTATACCAAATAAACAAAGTTTTAACGTCTTGAAGCAAGTTAGTGCCAAAAATGTTTTAAGAACATTAAAAACACAACTTCCAACGTAATATTAAGCCTATGACACTTGATTTAAATTGTAACCATTAGAACAGAATAATATATACCAAATAGTGTTGTGTGCTACGTTTCATGCCAAACAAACCAAGTTTCAACGGCTTTAAGCGACTAAGTGCCGAAAAAGCATTAAGAACCTTACAAACGTAACTTTGAACGTAATGTAAAGCATATGACTATTATTTTCAATTCTAACCATTTCAATACAATAATATATGCAAAATTGTATTGTGTGCAAAGTTTCATGCTAAACAAACAAAATTCGAACCACTTTAAGCGAGCAAGTGCCAAAAATCTTTAATAACCTTGAAAACGCAAGTTCGCACTTAATTTCAAGCGTATGACTATTGCTTTCAATTCTAACCATTTCAACACAATAATATATACTAATTAGTGTTGTGTGCCACGGTTCATGCGAAACAAACCAAGTTTGAACGACATGAAGCGACTAAGTTCCAAAAGACCATTAAAAACCGTAAAAACGCAACTTTAAACGAAATATCAAGCATATGACTATTGTTTTCAATTCTATCCATTTCAACACAATAATATATAAAAATTTGTGTTGTGTGCCAAGTTTAATGCTAAACAAAGAAAGTTTGAACGACTATGGGCGAGCAAGTGCCAAATCTCATTAATAACCTTTAAAATGCAACTTCGCACTTAATTTCAAGCGCATAACTATTGTTTTCAACTCTAACAATTTCAACACAATAATACAACCTAAACAGTGTTGTGTGCCACGGTTCATGCGAAACAAACAAATTTTGAACGAATTTAAGCGACTAAGTTCCAAAAGAGCATTAAAAACCATAAAAACGCAAGTTTGAGCGTAATATCAAGCATATGACTATTGTTTTCAATTCTAACCATTGCAACACAATAATATATACCAAGTAGTGTTGTGCGCCAATTTTTATGCTCAACAAACACAGTTTGAATGACTTTAAGCGAGTAAGTGCCGAAAAAGCTTTAATAACCTTAAAAACGCAACTTTCAACGTAATATCAAGCATATAACTATTGTTTTCAAATCTAACCATCCAAGCACAATAAATATACTAAATACTATTGTGTGCCGAGTTTTAGGCCAAATAAACCAAGTTTTAACGTCTTGAATAAAGTTAGTTCCAAAAGCATTTAAATACTTAAAAACACAACTTTGATCGTAATATCAAGCATATCTCGATTGTTTTCCATTCTAACCATTTCAACACAAAAATATATACCAAATAGTGTCGTGTGCCAAATTTCATGCCAAACAAAGTATGTTTAAACGGTTTTAAGCGAGTGAGTGCCAAAAAAGCATTAAAAACCATAAAAACGCAACTTTAAAAATAATATATACCAAATGACTATAATTTTCAATGCTAACCATGTCAACACAATAATATATACCAAATAGTGTTGTGTGCCAAGTTTTATGCTTAATAAACCAAGTTTGAACGACTTTAAGAGAGTAAGTGCTGAAAAAGCTTTAATAACCATGAATACGCAACTTTGAACGCCATATCAACATTTTACTATTGTTTTCAAATCTAACAATTTCAACACAATAATATATACTAAATACTATTGTGTGCCGACTTTTATACCAAATAAACAAAGTTTTAAAGTCTTGAAGCAAGTTAGTGCCAAAAATGTTTTAAGAACATTAAAAACACAACTTCCAACGTAATATCAAGCCTATGACTCTTGATTTAAATTGTAACCATTGGAACACAATAATATATACCAAATAGTGTTGTGTGCGAAGTTTCATGCCAAACAAACCAAGTTTCAACGGCTTTAAGCGACTAAGTGCCGAAAAAGCATTAAGAACCTTACAAATGTAACTTTGAACGTAATATAAAGCATATGACTATTATTTTCAATTCTAACCATTTCAACACAAAAATATATACCAAATAGTGTTTTGTGCCAAATTTCATGCCAAATAAAGGAAGTTTAAACGATTTTAAACGGTAAGTGGCAAAAAAGCATTAAAAACCTTAATAACATAACATTGAACGTAATATATAGCAAATGACTATGGTTTTAAATGCTAACCATGTCAACAGAATAATATATACCAAATAGTATTGTGTGCCAAGTTTTATGCTTAACAAACCAAGTTTGAACGACTTTAAGCGAGTAAGTGCTGAAAAAGCTTTAATAACTATGAATACGCAAGTTTAAACTCCATATCAACATTTTACTATTGTTTTCAAATCTAACAATTTCAACACAATAATATATACTAAATACTATTGTGTGCCGAGTTATATACCAAATAAACAAAGTTTTAACGTCTTGAAGCAAGTTAGTGCCAAAAATGTTTTAAGAATATTAAAAACACAACTTCCAACGTAATATTAAGCCTATGACACTTGATTTAAATTGTAACCATTGGAACAGAATAATATATACCAAATAGTGTTGTGTGCTACGTTTCATGCCAAACAAACCAAGTTTCAACGGCTTTAAGCGACTAAGTGCCGAAAAAGCATTAAGAACCTTACAAACGTAACTTTGAACGTAATGTAAAGCATATGACTATTATTTTCAATTCTAACCATTTCAATACAATAATATATGCAAAATTGTATTGTGTGCAAAGTTTCATGCTAAACAAACAAAATTCGAACCACTTTAAGCGAGCAAGTGCCAAAAATCTTTAATAACCTTGAAAACGCAAGTTCGCACTTAATTTCAAGCGTATGACTATTGCTTTCAATTCTAACCATTTCAACACAATAATATATACTAATTAGTGTTGTGTGCCACGGTTCATGCGAAACAAACCAAGTTTGAACGACATGAAGCGACTAAGTTCCAAAAGACCATTAAAAACCGTAAAAACGCAACTTTAAACGAAATATCAAGCATATGACTATTGTTTTCAATTCTATCCATTTCAACACAATAATATATAAAAATTTGTGTTGTGTGCCAAGTTTAATGCTAAACAAAGAAAGTTTGAACGACTATGGGCGAGCAAGTGCCAAATCTCATTAATAACCTTTAAAATGCAACTTCGCACTTAATTTCAAGCGCATAACTATTGTTTTCAACTCTAACAATTTCAACACAATAATACAACCTAAACAGTGTTGTGTGCCACGGTTCATGCGAAACAAACAAATTTTGAACGAATTTAAGCGACTAAGTTCCAAAAGAGCATTAAAAACCATAAAAACGCAAGTTTGAGCGTAATATCAAGCATATGACTATTGTTTTCAATTCTAACCATTGCAACACAATAATATATACCAAGTAGTGTTGTGCGCCAATTTTTATGCTCAACAAACACAGTTTGAATGACTTTAAGCGAGTAAGTGCCGAAAAAGCTTTAATAACCTTAAAAACGCAACTTTCAACGTAATATCAAGCATATAACTATTGTTTTCAAATCTAACCATCTAAGCACAATAAATATACTAAATACTATTGTGTGCCTAGTTTTAGGCCAAATAAACCAAGTTTTAACGTCTTGAATAAAGTTAGTTCCAAAAGCATTTAAATACTTAAAAACACAACTTTGATCGTAATATCAAGCATATCTCGATTGTTTTCCATTCTAACCATTTCAACACAAAAATATATACCAAATAGTGTCGTGTGCCAAATTTCATGCCAAACAAAGTATGTTTAAACGGTTTTAAGCGAGTGAGTGCCAAAAAAGCATTAAAAACCATAAAAACGCAACTTTAAAAATAATATATACCAAATGACTATAATTTTCAATGCTAACCATGTCAACACAATAATATATACCAAATAGTGTTGTGTGCCAAGTTTTATGCTTAATAAACCAAGTTTGAACGACTTTAAGAGAGTAAGTGCTGAAAAAGCTTTAATAACCATGAATACGCAACTTTGAACGCCATATCAACATTTTACTATTGTTTTCAAATCTAACAATTTCAACACAATAATATATACTAAATACTATTGTGTGCCGACTTTTATACCAAATAAACAAAGTTTTAAAGTCTTGAAGCAAGTTAGTGCCAAAAATGTTTTAAGAACATTAAAAACACAACTTCCAACGTAATATCAAGCCTATGACTCTTGATTTAAATTGTAACCATTGGAACACAATAATATATACCAAATAGTGTTGTGTGCGAAGTTTCATGCCAAACAAACCAAGTTTCAACGGCTTTAAGCGACTAAGTGCCGAAAAAGCATTAAGAACCTTACAAATGTAACTTTGAACGCAATATAAAGCATATGACTATTATTTTCAATTCTAACCATTTCAACACAAAAATATATACCAAATAGTGTTTTGTGCCAAATTTCATGCCAAATAAAGGAAGTTTAAACGATTTTAAGCGGTAAGTGGCAAAAAAGCATTAAAAACCTTAATAACATAACATTGAACGTAATATATAGCAAATGACTATGGTTTTAAATGCTAACCATGTCAACAGAATAATATATACCAAATAGTATTGTGTGCCAAGTTTTATGCTTAACAAACCAAGTTTGAACGACTTTAAGCGAGTAAGTGCTGAAAAAGCTTTAATAACTATGAATACGCAAGTTTAAACTCCATATCAACATTTTACTATTGTTTTCAAATCTAACAATTTCAACACAATAATATATACTAAATACTATTGTGTGCCGAGTTATATACCAAATAAACAAAGTTTTAACGTCTTGAAGCAAGTTAGTGCCAAAAATGTTTTAAGAACATTAAAAACACAACTTCCAACGTAATATCAAGCCTATGACTCTTGATTTAAATTGTAACCATTGGAACAGAATAATATATACCAAATAGTGTTGTGTGCTACGTTTCATGCCAAACAAACCAAGTTTGAACGGCTATAAGCGACTAAGTGCCGAAAAAGCATTAAGAACCTTACAAACGTAACTTTGAACGTAATATAAAGCATATGACTATTATTTTCAATTCTAAGCATTTCAACACAAAAATATATACCAAATAGTGTTTTGTGCCAAATTTCATGCCAAATAAAGGAAGTTTAAACGATTTTAAGCAGTAAGTGGCAAAAAAGCATTAAAAACCTTAATAACATAACATTGAACGTAATATATAGCAAATGACTATGGTTTTAAATGCTAACCATGTCAACAGAATAATATATACCAAATAGTATTGTGTGCCAAGTTTTATGCTTAACAAACCAAGTTTGAACGACTTTAAGCGAGTAAGTGCTGAAAAAGCTTTAATAACTATGAATACGCAACTTTGAACGCCATATCAACATTTTACTATTGTTTTCAAATCTAACAATTTCAACACAATAATATATACTAAATACTATTGTGTGCCGAGTTTTATACCAAATAAACAAAGTTTTAACGTCTTGAAGCAAGTTAGTGCCAAAAATGTTTTAAGAACATTAAAAACACAACTTCCAACGTAATATCAAGCCTATGACACTTGATTTAAATTGTAACCATTGGAACAGAATAATATATACCAAATAGTGTTGTGTGCTACGTTTCATGCCAAACAAACCAAGTTTCAACGGCTTTAAGCGACTAAGTGCCGAAAAAGCATTAAGAACCTTACAAACGTAACTTTGAACGTAATGTAAAGCATATGACTATTATTTTCAATTCTAACCATTTCAATACAATAATATATGCAAAATTGTATTGTGTGCAAAGTTTCATGCTAAACAAACAAAATTCGAACCACTTTAAGCGAGCAAGTGCCAAAAATCTTTAATAACCTTGAAAACGCAAGTTCGCACTTAATTTCAAGCGTATGACTATTGCTTTCAATTTTAACCATTTCAACACAATAATATATACTAATTAGTGTTGTATGCCACGGTTCATGCGAAACAAACCAAGTTTGAACGACATGAAGCGACTAAGTTCCAAAAGACCATTAAAAACCGTAAAAACGCAACTTTTAACGAAATATCAAGCATATGACTATTGTTTTCAATTCTATCCATTTCAACACAATAATATATAAAAATTTGTGTTGTGTGCCAAGTTTAATGCTAAACAAAGAAAGTTTGAACGACTATGGGCGAGCAAGTGCCAAATCTCATTAATAACCTTTAAAATGCAACTTCGCACTTAATTTCAAGCGCATAACTATTGTTTTCAACTCTAACAATTTCAACAAAATAATACAACCTAAACAGTGTTGTGTGCCACGGTTCATGCGAAACAAACAAATTTTGAACGAATTTAAGCGACTAAGTTCCAAAAGAGCATTAAAAACCATAAAAACGCAAGTTTGAGCGTATATCAAGCATATGACTATTGTTTTCAATTCTAACCATTGCAACACAATAATATATACCAAGTAGTGTTGTTCGCCAATTTTTATGCTCAACAAACACAGTTTGAATGACTTTAAGCGAGTAAGTGCCGAAAAAGCTTTAATAACCTTAAAAACGCAACTTTCAACGTAATATCAAGCATATAACTATTGTTTTCAAATCTAACCATCTCAGCACAATAAATATACTAAATACTATTGTGTGCCGAGTTTTAGGCCAAATAAACCAAGTTTTAACGTCTTGAATAAAGTTAGTTCCAAAAGCATTTAAATACTTAAAAACACAACTTTGATCGTAATATCAAGCATATCTCGATTGTTTTCCATTCTAACCATTTCAACACAAAAATGTATACCAAATAGTGTCGTGTGCCAAATTTCATGCCAAACAAAGTATGTTTAAACGGTTTTAAGCGAGTGAGTGCCAAAAAAGCATTAAAAACCATAAAAACGCAACTTTGAAAATAATATATACCAAATGACTATAATTTTCAATGCTAACCATGTCAACACAATAATATATACCAAATAGTGTTGTGTGCCAAGTTTTATGCTTAATAAACCAAGTTTGAACGACTTTAAGAGAGTAAGTGCTGAAAAAGCTTTAATAACCATGAATACGCAACTTTGAACGCCATATCAACATTTTACTATTGTTTTCAAATCTAACAATTTCAATACAATAATATATACTAAATACTATTGTGTGCCGACTTTTATACCAAATAAACAAAGTTTTAAAGTCTTGAAGCAAGTTAGTGCCAAAAATGTTTTAAGAACATTAAAAACACAACTTCCAACGTAATATCAAGCCTATGACTCTTGATTTAAATTGTAACCATTGGAACACAATAATATATACCAAATAGTGTTGTGTGCGAAGTTTCATGCCAAACAAACCAAGTTTCAACGGCTTTAAGCGACTAAGTGCCGAAAAAGCATTAAGAACCTTACAAACGTAACTTTGAACGTAATATAAAGCATATGACTATTATTTTCAATTCTAAGCATTTCAACACAAAAATATATACCAAATAGTGTTTTGTGCCAAATTGCATGCCAAATAAAGGAAGTTTAAACGATTTTAAGCGGTAAGTGGCAAAAAAGCATTAAAAACCTTAATAACATAACATTGAACGTAATATATAGCAAATGACTATAGTTTTAAATGCTAACCATGTCAATAGAATAATATATACCAAATAGTATTGTGTGCCAAGTTTTATGCTTAACAAACCAAGTTTGAACGACTTTAAGCGAGTAAGTGCTGAAAAACTTTAATAACTATGAATACGCAACTTTGAACGCCATATCAACATTTTACTATTGTTTTCAAATCTAACAATTTCAACACAAAAATATATACTAAATACTATTGTGTGCCGAGTTTTATACCAAATAAACAAAGTTTTAAAGTCTTGAAGCAAGTTAGTGCCAAAAATGTTTTAAGAACATTAAAAACACAACTTCCAACGTAATATCAAGCCTATGACTCTTGATTTAAATTGTAACCATTGGAACAGAATAATATATACCAAATAGTGTTGTGTGCTACGTTTCATGCCAAACAAACCAAGTTTCAACGGCTTTAAGCGACTAAGTGCCGAAAAAGCATTAAGAACCTTACAAACGTAACTTTGAACGTAATATAAAGCATATGACTATTATTTTCAATTCTAACCATTTCAATACAATAATATATGCAAAATTGTATTGTGTGCAAAGTTTCATGCTAAACAAACAAAATTCGAACCACTTTAAGCGAGCAAGTGCCAAAAATCTTTAATAACCTTGAAAACGCAAGTTCGCACTTAATTTCAAGCGTATGACTATTGCTTTCAATTCTAACCATTTCAACACAATAATATATACTAATTAGTGTTGTGTGCCACGGTTCATGCGAAACAAACCAAGTTTGAACGACATGAAGCGACTAAGTTCCAAAAGACCATTAAAAACCGTAAAAACGCAACTTTGAACGTAATATCAAGCATATGACTATTGTTTTCAATTCTATCCATTTCAACACAATAATATATAAATACTTGTGTTGTGTGCCAAGTTTAATGCTAAACAAAGAAAGTTTGAAAGAATATGGGCGAGCAAGTGCCAAATCTCATTAATAACCTTTAAAATGCAACTTCGCACTTAATTTCAAGCGCATAACTATTGTTTTCAACTCTAACAATTTCAACACAATAATACAACCTAAACAGTGTTTTGTGCCACGGTTCATGCGAAACAAACAAATTTTGAACGACTTTAAGCGACTAAGTTCCAAAAGAGCATTAAAAACCAGAAAAACGCAAGTTTGAGCATAATATCAAGCATATGACTATTGTTTTCAATTCTAACCATTGCAACACAATAATATATACCAAGTAGTGTTGTGCGCCAATTTTTATGCTCAACAAACACAGTTTGAATGACTTTAAGCGAGTAAGTGCCGAAAAAGCTTTAATAACCTTAAAAACGCAACTTTCAACGTAATATCAAGCATATAACTATTGTTTTCAAATCTAACCATCTCAGCACAATAAATATACTAAATACTATTGTGTGCCGAGTTTCAGGCCAAATAAACCAAGTTTTAACGTCTTGAATAAAGTTAGTTCCAAAAGCATTTAAATACTTAAAAACATAACTTTGATCGTAATATCAAGCATATCTCGATTGTTTTCAATTCTAACCATTTCAACACAAAAATGTATACCAAATAGTGTCGTGTGCCAAATTTCATGCCAAACAAAGTATGTTTAAACGGTTTTAAGCGAGTGAGTGCCAAAAAAGCATTAAAAACCATAAAAACGCAACTTTGAACATAATATATAGCAAATGACTATAATTTTCAATGCTAACCATGTCAACACAATAATATATACCAAATAGTGTTGTGTGCCAAGTTTTATGCTTAACAAACCAAGTTTGAACAACTTTAAGAGAGTAAGTGCTGAAAAAGCTTTAATAACCATGAATACGCAACTTTGAACGCCATATCAACATTTTACTATTGTTTTCAAATCTAACAATTTCAACACAATAATATATACTAAATACTATTGTGTGCCGACATTTATACCAAATAAACAAAGTTTTAAAGTCTTGAAGCAAGTTAGTGCCAAAAATGTTTTAAGAACATTAAAAACACAACTTCCAACGTAATATCAAGCCTATGACTCTTGATTTAAATTGTAACCATTGGAACAGAATAATATATACCAAATAGTGTTGTGTGCTACGTTTCATGCCAAACAAACCAAGTTTCAACGGCTTTAAGCGACTAAGTGCCGAAAAAGCATTAAGAACCTTACAAACGTAACTTTGAACGTAATATAAAGCATATGACTATTATTTTCAATTCTAACCATTTCAATACAATAATATATGCAAAACTGTATTGTGTGCAAAGTTTCATGCTAAACAAACAAAATTCGAACCACTTTAAGCGAGCAAGTGCCAAAAATCTTTAATAACCTTGAAAACGCAAGTTCGCACTTAATTTCAAGCGTATGACTATTGCTTTCAATTCTAACCATTTCAACACAATAATATATACTAATTAGTGTTGTGTGCCACGGTTCATGCGAAACAAACCAAGTTTGAACGACATGAAGCGACTAAGTTCCAAAAGACCATTAAAAACCGTAAAAACGCAACTTTGAACGTAATATCAAGCATATGACTATTGTTTTCAATTCTATCTATTTCAACACAATAATATATAAATACTTGTGTTGTGTGCCAAGTTTAATGCTAAACAAAGAAAGTTTGAAAGAATATGGGCGAGCAAGTGCCAAATCTCATTAATAACCTTTAAAATGCAACATCGCACTTAATTTCAAGCGCATAACTATTGTTTTCAACTCTAACAATTTCAACACAATAATACAACCTAAACAGTGTTTTGTGCCACGGTTCATGCGAAACAAACAAATTTTGAACGACTTTAAGCGACTAAGTTCCAAAAGAGCATTAAAAACCAGAAAAACGCAAGTTTGAGCATAATATCAAGCATATGACTATTGTTTTCAATTCTAACCATTGCAACACAATAATATATACCAAGTAGTGTTGTGCGCCAATTTTTATGCTCAACAAACACAGTTTGAATGACTTTAAGCGAGTAAGTGCCGAAAAAGCTTTAATAACCTTAAAAACGCAACTTTCAACGTAATATCAAGCATATAACTATTGTTTTCAAATCTAACCATCTCAGCACAATAAATATACTAAATACTATTGTGTGCCGAGTTTCAGGCCAAATAAACCAAGTTTTAACGTCTTGAATAAAGTTAGTTCCAAAAGCATTTAAATACTTAAAAACACAACTTTGATCGTAATATCAAGCATATCTCGATTGTTTTCAATTCTAACCATTTCAACACAAAAATGTATACCAAATAGTGTCGTGTGCCAAATTTCATGCCAAACAAAGTATGTTTAAACGGTTTTAACCGAGTGAGTGCCAAAAAAGCATTAAAAACCATAAAAACGCAACTTTGAACATAATATATAGCAAATGACTATAATTTTCAATGCTAACCATGTCAACACAATAATATATACCAAATAGTGTTGTGTGCCAAGTTTTATGCTTAACAAACCAAGTTTGAACAACTTTAAGAGAGTAAGTGCTGAAAAAGCTTTAATAACCATGAATACGCAACTTTGAACGCCATATCAACATTTTACTATTGTTTTCAAATCTAACAATTTCAACACAATAATATATACTAAATACTATTGTGTACCGACATTTATACCAAATAAACAAAGTTTTAAAGTCTTGAAGCAAGTTAGTGCCAAAAATGTTTTAAGAACATTAAAAACACAACTTCCAACGTAATATCAAGCCTATAACTCTTGATTTAAATTGTAACCATTGGAACAGAATAATATATACCAAATAGTGTTGTGTGCTACGTTTCATGCCAAACAAACCAAGTTTCAACGGCTTTAAGCGACTAAGTGCCGAAAAAGCATTAAGAACCTTACAAACGTAACTTTGAACGTAATATAAAGCATATGACTATTATTTTCAATTCTAACCATTTCAATACAATAATATATGCAAAATTGTATTGTGTGCAAAGTTTCATGCTAAACAAACAAAATTCGAACCACTTTAAGCGAGCAAGTGCCAAAAATCTTTAATAACCTTGAAAACGCAAGTTCGCACTTAATTTCAAGCGTATGACTATTGCTTTCAATTCTAACCATTTCAACACAATAATATATACTAATTAGTGTTGTGTGCCACGGTTCATGCGAAACAAACCAAGTTTGAACGACATGAAGCGACTAAGTTCCAAAAGACCATTAAAAACCGTAAAAACGCAACTTTGAACGTAATATCAAGCATATGACTATTGTTTTCAATTCTATCCATTTCAACACAATAATATATAAATACTTGTGTTGTGTGCCAAGTTTAATGCTAAACAAAGAAAGTTTGAAAGAATATGGGCGAGCAAGTGCCAAATCTCATTAATAACCTTTAAAATGCAACTTCGCACTTAATTTCAAGCGCATAACTATTGTTTTCAACTCTAACAATTTCAACACAATAATACAACCTAAACAGTGTTTTGTGCCACGGTTCATGCGAAACAAACAAATTTTGAACGACTTTAAGCGACTAAGTTCCAAAAGAGCATTAAAAACCATAAAAACGCAAGTTTGAGCATAATATCAAGCATATGACTATTGTTTTCAATTCTAACCATTGCAACACAATAATATATACCAAGTAGTGTTGTGCGCCAATTTTTATGCTCAACAAACACAGTTTGACTGACTTTAAGCGAGTAAGTGCCGAAAAAGCTTTAATAACCTTAAAAACGCAACTTTCAACGTAATATCAAGCATATAACTATTGTTTTCAAATCTAACCATCTCAGCACAATAAATATACTAAATACTATTGTGTGCCGAGTTTCAGGCCAAATAAACCAAGTTTTAACGTCTTGAATAAAGTTAGTTCCAAAAGCATTTAAATACTTAAAAACACAACATTGATCGTAATATCAAGCATATCTCGATTGTTTTCAATTCTAACCATTTCAACACAAAAATGTATACCAAATAGTGTCGTGTGCCAAATTTCATGCCAAACAAAGTATGTTTAAACGGTTTTAAGCGAGTGAGTGCCAAAAAAGCATTAAAAACCATAAAAACGCAACTTTGAACATAATATATAGCAAATGACTATAATTTTCAATGCTAACCATGTCAACACAATAATATATACCAAATAGTGTTGTGTGCCAAGTTTTATGCTTAACAAACCAAGTTTGAACAACTTTAAGAGAGTAAGTGCTGAAAAAGCTTTAATAACCATGAATACGCAACTTTGAACGCCATATCAACATTTTACTATTGTTTTCAAATCTAACAATTTCAACACAATAATATATACTAAATACTATTGTGTGCCGACATTTATACCAAATAAACAAAGTTTTAAAGTCTTGAAGCAAGTTAGTGCCAAAAATGTTTTAAGAACATTAAAAACACAACTTCCAACGTAATATCAAGCCTATGACTCTTGATTTAAATTGTAACCATTGGAACAGAATAATATATACCAAATAGTGTTGTGTGCTACGTTTCATGCCAAACAAACCAAGTTTCAACGGCTTTAAGCGACTAAGTGCCGAAAAAGCATTAAGAACCTTACAAACGTAACTTTGAACGTAATATAAAGCATATGACTATTATTTTCAATTCTAACCATTTCAATACAATAATATATGCAAAATTGTATTGTGTGCAAAGTTTCATGCTAAACAAACAAAATTCGAACCACTTTAAGCGAGCAAGTGCCAAAAATCTTTAATAACCTTGAAAACGCAAGTTCGCACTTAATTTCAAGCGTATGACTATTGCTTTCAATTCTAACCATTTCAACACAATAATATATACTAATTAGTGTTGTGTGCCACGGTTCATGCGAAACAAACCAAGTTTGAACGACATGAAGCGACTAAGTTCCAAAAGACCATTAAAAACCGTAAAAACGCAACTTTGAACGTAATATCAAGCATATGACTATTGTTTTCAATTCTATCCATTTCAACACAATAATATATAAAAATTTGTGTTGTGTGCCAAGTTTAATGCTAAACAAAGAAAGTTTGAACGACTATGGGCGAGCAAGTGCCAAATCTCATTAATAACCTTTAAAATGCAACTTCGCACTTAATTTCAAGCGCATAACTATTGTTTTCAACTCTAACAATTTCAACAAAATAATACAACCTAAACAGTGTTGTGTGCCACGGTTCATGCGAAACAAACAAATTTTGAACGAATTTAAGCGACTAAGTTCCAAAAGAGCATTAAAAACCATAAAAACGCAAGTTTGAGCGTATATCAAGCATATGACTATTGTTTTCAATTCTAACCATTGCAACACAATAATATATACCAAGTAGTGTTGTTCGCCAATTTTTATGCTCAACAAACACAGTTTGAATGACTTTAAGCGAGTAAGTGCCGAAAAAGCTTTAATAACCTTAAAAACGCAACTTTCAACGTAATATCAAGCATATAACTATTGTTTTCAAATCTAACCATCTCAGCACAATAAATATACTAAATACTATTGTGTGCCGAGTTTTAGGCCAAATAAACCAAGTTTTAACGTCTTGAATAAAGTTAGTTCCAAAAGCATTTAAATACTTAAAAACACAACTTTGATCGTAATATCAAGCATATCTCGATTGTTTTCCATTCTAACCATTTCAACACAAAAATGTATACCAAATAGTGTCGTGTGCCAAATTTCATGCCAAACAAAGTATGTTTAAACGGTTTTAAGCGAGTGAGTGCCAAAAAAGCATTAAAAACCATAAAAACGCAACTTTGAAAATAATATATACCAAATGACTATAATTTTCAATGCTAACCATGTCAACACAATAATATATACCAAATAGTGTTGTGTGCCAAGTTTTATGCTTAATAAACCAAGTTTGAACGACTTTAAGAGAGTAAGTGCTGAAAAAGCTTTAATAACCATGAATACGCAACTTTGAACGCCATATCAACATTTTACTATTGTTTTCAAATCTAACAATTTCAATACAATAATATATACTAAATACTATTGTGTGCCGACTTTTATACCAAATAAACAAAGTTTTAAAGTCTTGAAGCAAGTTAGTGCCAAAAATGTTTTAAGAACATTAAAAACACAACTTCCAACGTAATATCAAGCCTATGACTCTTGATTTAAATTGTAACCATTGGAACACAATAATATATACCAAATAGTGTTGTGTGCGAAGTTTCATGCCAAACAAACCAAGTTTCAACGGCTTTAAGCGACTAAGTGCCGAAAAAGCATTAAGAACCTTACAAACGTAACTTTGAACGTAATATAAAGCATATGACTATTATTTTCAATTCTAAGCATTTCAACACAAAAATATATACCAAATAGTGTTTTGTGCCAAATTGCATGCCAAATAAAGGAAGTTTAAACGATTTTAAGCGGTAAGTGGCAAAAAAGCATTAAAAACCTTAATAACATAACATTGAACGTAATATATAGCAAATGACTATAGTTTTAAATGCTAACCATGTCAATAGAATAATATATACCAAATAGTATTGTGTGCCAAGTTTTATGCTTAACAAACCAAGTTTGAACGACTTTAAGCGAGTAAGTGCTGAAAAAGCTTTAATAACTATGAATACGCAACTTTGAACGCCATATCAACATTTTACTATTGTTTTCAAATCTAACAATTTCAACACAAAAATATATACTAAATACTATTGTGTGCCGAGTTTTATACCAAATAAACAAAGTTTTAAAGTCTTGAAGCAAGTTAGTGCCAAAAATGTTTTAAGAACATTAAAAACACAACTTCCAACGTAATATCAAGCCTATGACTCTTGATTTAAATTGTAACCATTGGAACAGAATAATATATACCAAATAGTGTTGTGTGCTACGTTTCATGCCAAACAAACCAAGTTTCAACGGCTTTAAGCGACTAAGTGCCGAAAAAGCATTAAGAACCTTACAAACGTAACTTTGAACGTAATATAAAGCATATGACTATTATTTTCAATTCTAACCATTTCAATACAATAATATATGCAAAATTGTATTGTGTGCAAAGTTTCATGCTAAACAAACAAAATTCGAACCACTTTAAGCGAGCAAGTGCCAAAAATCTTTAATAACCTTGAAAACGCAAGTTCGCACTTAATTTCAAGCGTATGACTATTGCTTTCAATTCTAACCATTTCAACACAATAATATATACTAATTAGTGTTGTGTGCCACGGTTCATGCGAAACAAACCAAGTTTGAACGACATGAAGCGACTAAGTTCCAAAAGACCATTAAAAACCGTAAAAACGCAACTTTGAACGTAATATCAAGCATATGACTATTGTTTTCAATTCTATCCATTTCAACACAATAATATATAAATACTTGTGTTGTGTGCCAAGTTTAATGCTAAACAAAGAAAGTTTGAAAGAATATGGGCGAGCAAGTGCCAAATCTCATTAATAACCTTTAAAATGCAACTTCGCACTTAATTTCAAGCGCATAACTATTGTTTTCAACTCTAACAATTTCAACACAATAATACAACCTAAACAGTGTTTTGTGCCACGGTTCATGCGAAACAAACAAATTTTGAACGACTTTAAGCGACTAAGTTCCAAAAGAGCATTAAAAACCAGAAAAACGCAAGTTTGAGCATAATATCAAGCATATGACTATTGTTTTCAATTCTAACCATTGCAACACAATAATATATACCAAGTAGTGTTGTGCGCCAATTTTTATGCTCAACAAACACAGTTTGAATGACTTTAAGCGAGTAAGTGCCGAAAAAGCTTTAATAACCTTAAAAACGCAACTTTCAACGTAATATCAAGCATATAACTATTGTTTTCAAATCTAACCATCTCAGCACAATAAAAATACTAAATACTATTGTGTGCCGAGTTTCAGGCCAAATAAACCAAGTTTTAACGTCTTGAATAAAGTTAGTTCCAAAAGCATTTAAATACTTAAAAACATAACTTTGATCGTAATATCAAGCATATCTCGATTGTTTTCAATTCTAACCATTTCAACACAAAAATGTATACCAAATAGTGTCGTGTGCCAAATTTCATGCCAAACAAAGTATGTTTAAACGGTTTTAAGCGAGTGAGTGCCAAAAAAGCATTAAAAACCATAAAAACGCAACTTTGAACATAATATATAGCAAATGACTATAATTTTCAATGCTAACCATGTCAACACAATAATATATACCAAATAGTGTTGTGTGCCAAGTTTTATGCTTAACAAACCAAGTTTGAACAACTTTAAGAGAGTAAGTGCTGAAAAAGCTTTAATAACCATGAATACGCAACTTTGAACGCCATATCAACATTTTACTATTGTTTTCAAATCTAACAATTTCAACACAATAATATATACTAAATACTATTGTGTGCCGACATTTATACCAAATAAACAAAGTTTTAAAGTCTTGAAGCAAGTTAGTGCCAAAAATGTTTTAAGAACATTAAAAACACAACTTCCAACGTAATATCAAGCCTATGACTCTTGATTTAAATTGTAACCATTGGAACAGAATAATATATACCAAATAGTGTTGTGTGCTACGTTTCATGCCAAACAAACCAAGTTTCAACGGCTTTAAGCGACTAAGTGCCGAAAAAGCATTAAGAACCTTACAAACGTAACTTTGAACGTAATATAAAGCATATGACTATTATTTTCAATTCTAACCATTTCAATACAATAATATATGCAAAACTGTATTGTGTGCAAAGTTTCATGCTAAACAAACAAAATTCGAACCACTTTAAGCGAGCAAGTGCCAAAAATCTTTAATAACCTTGAAAACGCAAGTTCGCACTTAATTTCAAGCGTATGACTATTGCTTTCAATTCTAACCATTTCAACACAATAATATATACTAATTAGTGTTGTGTGCCACGGTTCATGCGAAACAAACCAAGTTTGAACGACATGAAGCGACTAAGTTCCAAAAGACCATTAAAAACCGTAAAAACGCAACTTTGAACGTAATATCAAGCATATGACTATTGTTTTCAATTCTATCTATTTCAACACAATAATATATAAATACTTGTGTTGTGTGCCAAGTTTAATGCTAAACAAAGAAAGTTTGAAAGAATATGGGCGAGCAAGTGCCAAATCTCATTAATAACCTTTAAAATGCAACTTCGCACTTAATTTCAAGCGCATAACTATTGTTTTCAACTCTAACAATTTCAACACAATAATACAACCTAAACAGTGTTTTGTGCCACGGTTCATGCGAAACAAACAAATTTTGAACGACTTTAAGCGACTAAGTTCCAAAAGAGCATTAAAAACCAGAAAAACGCAAGTTTGAGCATAATATCAAGCATATGACTATTGTTTTCAATTCTAACCATTGCAACACAATAATATATACCAAGTAGTGTTGTGCGCCAATTTTTATGCTCAACAAACACAGTTTGAATGACTTTAAGCGAGTAAGTGCCGAAAAAGCTTTAATAACCTTACAAACGCAACTTTCAACGTAATATCAAGCATATAACTATTGTTTTCAAATCTAACCATCTCAGCACAATAAATATACTAAATACTATTGTGTGCCGAGTTTCAGGCCAAATAAACCAAGTTTTAACGTCTTGAATAAAGTTAGTTCCAAAAGCATTTAAATACTTAAAAACACAACTTTGATCGTAATATCAAGCATATCTCGATTGTTTTCAATTCTAACCATTTCAACACAAAAATGTATACCAAATAGTGTCGTGTGCCAAATTTCATGCCAAACAAAGTATGTTTAAACGGTTTTAACCGAGTGAGTGCCAAAAAAGCATTAAAAACCATAAAAACGCAACTTTGAACATAATATATAGCAAATGACTATAATTTTCAATGCTAACCATGTCAACACAATAATATATACCAAATAGTGTTGTGTGCCAAGTTTTATGCTTAACAAACCAAGTTTGAACAACTTTAAGAGAGTAAGTGCTGAAAAAGCTTTAATAACCATGAATACGCAACTTTGAACGCCATATCAACATTTTACTATTGTTTTCAAATCTAACAATTTCAACACAATAATATATACTAAATACTATTGTGTACCGACATTTATACCAAATAAACAAAGTTTTAAAGTCTTGAAGCAAGTTAGTGCCAAAAATGTTTTAAGAACATTAAAAACACAACTTCCAACGTAATATCAAGCCTATAACTCTTGATTTAAATTGTAACCATTGGAACAGAATAATATATACCAAATAGTGTTGTGTGCTACGTTTCATGCCAAACAAACCAAGTTTCAACGGCTTTAAGCGACTAAGTGCCGAAAAAGCATTAAGAACCTTACAAACGTAACTTTGAACGTAATATAAAGCATATGACTATTATTTTCAATTCTAACCATTTCAATACAATAATATATGCAAAATTGTATTGTGTGCAAAGTTTCATGCTAAACAAACAAAATTCGAACCACTTTAAGCGAGCAAGTGCCAAAAATCTTTAATAACCTTGAAAACGCAAGTTCGCACTTAATTTCAAGCGTATGACTATTGCTTTCAATTCTAACCATTTCAACACAATAATATATACTAATTAGTGTTGTGTGCCACGGTTCATGCGAAACAAACCAAGTTTGAACGACATGAAGCGACTAAGTTCCAAAAGACCATTAAAAACCGTAAAAACGCAACTTTGAACGTAATATCAAGCATATGACTATTGTTTTCAATTCTATCCATTTCAACACAATAATATATAAATACTTGTGTTGTGTGCCAAGTTTAATGCTAAACAAAGAAAGTTTGAAAGAATATGGGCGAGCAAGTGCCAAATCTCATTAATAACCTTTAAAATGCAACTTCGCACTTAATTTCAAGCGCATAACTATTGTTTTCAACTCTAACAATTTCAACACAATAATACAACCTAAACAGTGTTTTGTGCCACGGTTCATGCGAAACAAACAAATTTTGAACGACTTTAAGCGACTAAGTTCCAAAAGAGCATTAAAAACCAGAAAAACGCAAGTTTGAGCATAATATCAAGCATATGACTATTGTTTTCAATTCTAACCATTGCAACACAATAATATATACCAAGTAGTGTTGTGCGCCAATTTTTATGCTCAACAAACACAGTTTGAATGACTTTAAGCGAGTAAGTGCCGAAAAAGCTTTAATAACCTTACAAACGCAACTTTCAACGTAATATCAAGCATATAACTATTGTTTTCAAATCTAACCATCTCAGCACAATAAATATACTAAATACTATTGTGTGCCGAGTTTCAGGCCAAATAAACCAAGTTTTAACGTCTTGAATAAAGTTAGTTCCAAAAGCATTTAAATACTTAAAAACACAACTTTGATCGTAATATCAAGCATATCTCGATTGTTTTCAATTCTAACCATTTCAACACAAAAATGTATACCAAATAGTGTCGTGTGCCAAATTTCATGCCAAACAAAGTATGTTTAAACGGTTTTAACCGAGTGAGTGCCAAAAAAGCATTAAAAACCATAAAAACGCAACTTTGAACATAATATATAGCAAATGACTATAATTTTCAATGCTAACCATGTCAACACAATAATATATACCAAATAGTGTTGTGTGCCAAGTTTTATGCTTAACAAACCAAGTTTGAACAACTTTAAGAGAGTAAGTGCTGAAAAAGCTTTAATAACCATGAATACGCAACTTTGAACGCCATATCAACATTTTACTATTGTTTTCAAATCTAACAATTTCAACACAATAATATATACTAAATACTATTGTGTACCGACATTTATACCAAATAAACAAAGTTTTAAAGTCTTGAAGCAAGTTAGTGCCAAAAATGTTTTAAGAACATTAAAAACACAACTTCCAACGTAATATCAAGCCTATAACTCTTGATTTAAATTGTAACCATTGGAACAGAATAATATATACCAAATAGTGTTGTGTGCTACGTTTCATGCCAAACAAACCAAGTTTCAACGGCTTTAAGCGACTAAGTGCCGAAAAAGCATTAAGAACCTTACAAACGTAACTTTGAACGTAATATAAAGCATATGACTATTATTTTCAATTCTAACCATTTCAATACAATAATATATGCAAAATTGTATTGTGTGCAAAGTTTCATGCTAAACAAACAAAATTCGAACCACTTTAAGCGAGCAAGTGCCAAAAATCTTTAATAACCTTGAAAACGCAAGTTCGCACTTAATTTCAAGCGTATGACTATTGCTTTCAATTCTAACCATTTCAACACAATAATATATACTAATTAGTGTTGTGTGCCACGGTTCATGCGAAACAAACCAAGTTTGAACGACATGAAGCGACTAAGTTCCAAAAGACCATTAAAAACCGTAAAAACGCAACTTTGAACGTAATATCAAGCATATGACTATTGTTTTCAATTCTATCCATTTCAACACAATAATATATAAATACTTGTGTTGTGTGCCAAGTTTAATGCTAAACAAAGAAAGTTTGAAAGAATATGGGCGAGCAAGTGCCAAATCTCATTAATAACCTTTAAAATGCAACTTCGCACTTAATTTCAAGCGCATAACTATTGTTTTCAACTCTAACAATTTCAACACAATAATACAACCTAAACAGTGTTTTGTGCCACGGTTCATGCGAAACAAACAAATTTTGAACGACTTTAAGCGACTAAGTTCCAAAAGAGCATTAAAAACCATAAAAACGCAAGTTTGAGCATAATATCAAGCATATGACTATTGTTTTCAATTCTAACCATTGCAACACAATAATATATACCAAGTAGTGTTGTGCGCCAATTTTTATGCTCAACAAACACAGTTTGACTGACTTTAAGCGAGTAAGTGCCGAAAAAGCTTTAATAACCTTAAAAACGCAACTTTCAACGTAATATCAAGCATATAACTATTGTTTTCAAATCTAACCATCTCAGCACAATAAATATACTAAATACTATTGTGTGCCGAGTTTCAGGCCAAATAAACCAAGTTTTAACGTCTTGAATAAAGTTAGTTCCAAAAGCATTTAAATACTTAAAAACACAACATTGATCGTAATATCAAGCATATCTCGATTGTTTTCAATTCTAACCATTTCAACACAAAAATGTATACCAAATAGTGTCGTGTGCCAAATTTCATGCCAAACAAAGTATGTTTAAACGGTTTTAAGCGAGTGAGTGCCAAAAAAGCATTAAAAACCATAAAAACGCAACTTTGAACATAATATATAGCAAATGACTATAATTTTCAATGCTAACCATGTCAACACAATAATATATACCAAATAGTGTTGTGTGCCAAGTTTTATGCTTAACAAACCAAGTTTGAACAACTTTAAGAGAGTAAGTGCTGAAAAAGCTTTAATAACCATGAATACGCAACTTTGAACGCCATATCAACATTTTACTATTGTTTTCAAATCTAACAATTTCAACACAATAATATATACTAAATACTATTGTGTGCCGACATTTATACCAAATAAACAAAGTTTTAAAGTCTTGAAGCAAGTTAGTGCCAAAAATGTTTTAAGAACATTAAAAACACAACTTCCAACGTAATATCAAGCCTATGACTCTTGATTTAAATTGTAACCATTGGAACAGAATAATATATACCAAATAGTGTTGTGTGCTACGTTTCATGCCAAACAAACCAAGTTTCAACGGCTTTAAGCGACTAAGTGCCGAAAAAGCATTAAGAACCTTACAAACGTAACTTTGAACGTAATATAAAGCATATGACTATTATTTTCAATTCTAACCATTTCAATACAATAATATATGCAAAATTGTATTGTGTGCAAAGTTTCATGCTAAACAAACAAAATTCGAACCACTTTAAGCGAGCAAGTGCCAAAAATCTTTAATAACCTTGAAAACGCAAGTTCGCACTTAATTTCAAGCGTATGACTATTGCTTTCAATTCTAACCATTTCAACACAATAATATATACTAATTAGTGTTGTGTGCCACGGTTCATGCGAAACAAACCAAGTTTGAACGACATGAAGCGACTAAGTTCCAAAAGACCATTAAAAACCGTAAAAACGCAACTTTGAACGTAATATCAAGCATATGACTATTGTTTTCAATTCTATCCATTTCAACACAATAATATATAAATACTTGTGTTGTGTGCCAAGTTTAATGCTAAACAAAGAAAGTTTGAAAGAATATGGGCGAGCAAGTGCCAAATCTCATTAATAACCTTTAAAATGCAACTTCGCACTTAATTTCAAGCGCATAACTATTGTTTTCAACTCTAACAATTTCAACACAATAATACAACCTAAACAGTGTTTTGTGCCACGGTTCATGCGAAACAAACAAATTTTGAACGACTTTAAGCGACTAAGTTCCAAAAGAGCATTAAAAACCAGAAAAACGCAAGTTTGAGCATAATATCAAGCATATGACTATTGTTTTCAATTCTAACCATTGCAACACAATAATATATACCAAGTAGTGTTGTGCGCCAATTTTTATGCTCAACAAACACAGTTTGAATGACTTTAAGCGAGTAAGTGCCGAAAAAGCTTTAATAACCTTAAAAACGCAACTTTCAACGTAATATCAAGCATATAACTATTGTTTTCAAATCTAACCATCTCAGCACAATAAATATACTAAATACTATTGTGTGCCGAGTTTCAGGCCAAATAAACCAAGTTTTAACGTCTTGAATAAAGTTAGTTCCAAAAGCATTTAAATACTTAAAAACACAACATTGATCGTAATATCAAGCATATCTCGATTGTTTTCAATTCTAACCATTTCAACACAAAAATGTATACCAAATAGTGTCGTGTGCCAAATTTCATGCCAAACAAAGTATGTTTAAACGGTTTTAAGCGAGTGAGTGCCAAAAAAGCATTAAAAACCATAAAAACGCAACTTTGAACATAATATATAGCAAATGACTATAATTTTCAATGCTAACCATGTCAACACAATAATATATACCAAATAGTGTTGTGTGCCAAGTTTTATGCTTAACAAACCAAGTTTGAACAACTTTAAGAGAGTAAGTGCTGAAAAAGCTTTAATAACCATGAATACGCAACTTTGAACGCCATATCAACATTTTACTATTGTTTTCAAATCTAACAATTTCAACACAATAATATATACTAAATACTATTGTGTGCCGACATTTATACCAAATAAACAAAGTTTTAAAGTCTTGAAGCAAGTTAGTGCCAAAAATGTTTTAAGAACATTAAAAACACAACTTCCAACGTAATATCAAGCCTATGACTCTTGATTTAAATTGTAACCATTGGAACAGAATAATATATACCAAATAGTGTTGTGTGCTACGTTTCATGCCAAACAAACCAAGTTTCAACGGCTTTAAGCGACTAAGTGCCGAAAAAGCATTAAGAACCTTACAAACGTAACTTTGAACGTAATATAAAGCATATGACTATTATTTTCAATTCTAACCATTTCAATACAATAATATATGCAAAATTGTATTGTGTGCAAAGTTTCATGCTAAACAAACAAAATTCGAACCACTTTAAGCGAGCAAGTGCCAAAAATCTTTAATAACCTTGAAAACGCAAGTTCGCACTTAATTTCAAGCGTATGACTATTGCTTTCAATTCTAACCATTTCAACACAATAATATATACTAATTAGTGTTGTGTGCCACGGTTCATGCGAAACAAACCAAGTTTGAACGACATGAAGCGACTAAGTTCCAAAAGACCATTAAAAACCGTAAAAACGCAACTTTGAACGTAATATCAAGCATATGACTATTGTTTTCAATTCTATCCATTTCAACACAATAATATATAAATACTTGTGTTGTGTGCCAAGTTTAATGCTAAACAAAGAAAGTTTGAAAGAATATGGGCGAGCAAGTGCCAAATCTCATTAATAACCTTTAAAATGCAACTTCGCACTTAATTTCAAGCGCATAACTATTGTTTTCAACTCTAACAATTTCAACACAATAATACAACCTAAACAGTGTTTTGTGCCACGGTTCATGCGAAACAAACAAATTTTGAACGACTTTAAGCGACTAAGTTCCAAAAGAGCATTAAAAACCAGAAAAACGCAAGTTTGAGCATAATATCAAGCATATGACTATTGTTTTCAATTCTAACCATTGCAACACAATAATATATACCAAGTAGTGTTGTGCGCCAATTTTTATGCTCAACAAACACAGTTTGAATGACTTTAAGCGAGTAAGTGCCGAAAAAGCTTTAATAACCTTAAAAACGCAACTTTCAACGTAATATCAAGCATATAACTATTGTTTTCAAATCTAACCATCTCAGCACAATAAATATACTAAATACTATTGTGTGCCGAGTTTCAGGCCAAATAAACCAAGTTTTAACGTCTTGAATAAAGTTAGTTCCAAAAGCATTTAAATACTTAAAAACACAACTTTGATCGTAATATCAAGCATATCTCGATTGTTTTCAATTCTAACCATTTCAACACAAAAATGTATACCAAATAGTGTCGTGTGCCAAATTTCATGCCAAACAAAGTATGTTTAAACGGTTTTAAGCGAGTGAGTGCCAAAAAAGCATTAAAAACCATAAAAACGCAACTTTGAACATAATATATAGCAAATGACTATAATTTTCAATGCTAACCATGTCAACACAATAATATATACCAAATAGTGTTGTGTGCCAAGTTTTATGCTTAACAAACCAAGTTTGAACAACTTTAAGAGAGTAAGTGCTGAAAAAGCTTTAATAACCATGAATACGCAACTTTGAACGCCATATCAACATTTTACTATTGTTTTCAAATCTAACAATTTCAACACAATAATATATACTAAATACTATTGTGTGCCGACATTTATACCAAATAAACAAAGTTTTAAAGTCTTGAAGCAAGTTAGTGCCAAAAATGTTTTAAGAACATTAAAAACACAACTTCCAACGTAATATCAAGCCTATGACTCTTGATTTAAATTGTAACCATTGGAACAGAATAATATATACCAAATAGTGTTGTGTGCTACGTTTCATGCCAAACAAACCAAGTTTCAACGGCTTTAAGCGACTAAGTGCCGAAAAAGCATTAAGAACCTTACAAACGTAACTTTGAACGTAATATAAAGCATATGACTATTATTTTCAATTCTAACCATTTCAATACAATAATATATGCAAAATTGTATTGTGTGCAAAGTTTCATGCTAAACAAACAAAATTCGAACCACTTTAAGCGAGCAAGTGCCAAAAATCTTTAATAACCTTGAAAACGCAAGTTCGCACTTAATTTCAAGCGTATGACTATTGCTTTCAATTCTAACCATTTCAACACAATAATATATACTAATTAGTGTTGTGTGCCACGGTTCATGCGAAACAAACCAAGTTTGAACGACATGAAGCGACTAAGTTCCAAAAGACCATTAAAAACCGTAAAAAACGCAACTTTGAACGTAATATCAAGCATATGACTATTGTTTTCAATTCTATCCATTTCAACACAATAATATATAAATACTTGTGTTGTGTGCCAAGTTTAATGCTAAACAAAGAAAGTTTGAAAGAATATGGGCGAGCAAGTGCCAAATCTCATTAATAACCTTTAAAATGCAACTTCGCACTTAATTTCAAGCGCATAACTATTGTTTTCAACTCTAACAATTTCAACACAATAATACAACCTAAACAGTGTTTTGTGCCACGGTTCATGCGAAACAAACAAATTTTGAACGACTTTAAGCGACTAAGTTCCAAAAGAGCATTAAAAACCAGAAAAAACGCAAGTTTGAGCATAATATCAAGCATATGACTATTGTTTTCAATTCTAACCATTGCAACACAATAATATATACCAAGTAGTGTTGTGCGCCAATTTTTATGCTCAACAAACACAGTTTGAATGACTTTAAGCGAGTAAGTGCCGAAAAAGCTTTAATAACCTTAAAAACGCAACTTTCAACGTAATATCAAGCATATAACTATTGTTTTCAAATCTAACCATCTCAGCACAATAAATATACTAAATACTATTGTGTGCCGAGTTTCAGGCCAAATAAACCAAGTTTTAACGTCTTGAATAAAGTTAGTTCCAAAAGCATTTAAATACTTAAAAACACAACTTTGATCGTAATATCAAGCATATCTCGATTGTTTTCAATTCTAACCATTTCAACACAAAAATGTATACCAAATAGTGTCGTGTGCCAAATTTCATGCCAAACAAAGTATGTTTAAACGGTTTTAAGCGAGTGAGTGCCAAAAAAGCATTAAAAACCATAAAAACGCAACTTTGAACATAATATATAGCAAATGACTATAATTTTCAATGCTAACCATGTCAACACAATAATATATACCAAATAGTGTTGTGTGCCAAGTTTTATGCTTAACAAACCAAGTTTGAACAACTTTAAGAGAGTAAGTGCTGAAAAAGCTTTAATAACCATGAATACGCAACTTTGAACGCCATATCAACATTTTACTATTGTTTTCAAATCTAACAATTTCAACACAATAATATATACTAAATACTATTGTGTGCCGACATTTATACCAAATAAACAAAGTTTTAAAGTCTTGAAGCAAGTTAGTGCCAAAAATGTTTTAAGAACATTAAAAACACAACTTCCAACGTAATATCAAGCCTATGACTCTTGATTTAAATTGTAACCATTGGAACAGAATAATATATACCAAATAGTGTTGTGTGCTACGTTTCATGCCAAACAAACCAAGTTTCAACGGCTTTAAGCGACTAAGTGCCGAAAAAGCATTAAGAACCTTACAAACGTAACTTTGAACGTAATATAAAGCATATGACTATTATTTTCAATTCTAACCATTTCAATACAATAATATATGCAAAATTGTATTGTGTGCAAAGTTTCATGCTAAACAAACAAAATTCGAACCACTTTAAGCGAGCAAGTGCCAAAAATCTTTAATAACCTTGAAAACGCAAGTTCGCACTTAATTTCAAGCGTATGACTATTGCTTTCAATTCTAACCATTTCAACACAATAATATATACTAATTAGTGTTGTGTGCCACGGTTCATGCGAAACAAACCAAGTTTGAACGACATGAAGCGACTAAGTTCCAAAAGACCATTAAAAACCGTAAAAACGCAACTTTGAACGTAATATCAAGCATATGACTATTGTTTTCAATTCTATCCATTTCAACACAATAATATATAAATACTTGTGTTGTGTGCCAAGTTTAATGCTAAACAAAGAAAGTTTGAAAGAATATGGGCGAGCAAGTGCCAAATCTCATTAATAACCTTTAAAATGCAACTTCGCACTTAATTTCAAGCGCATAACTATTGTTTTCAACTCTAACAATTTCAACACAATAATACAACCTAAACAGTGTTTTGTGCCACGGTTCATGCGAAACAAACAAATTTTGAACGACTTTAAGCGACTAAGTTCCAAAAGAGCATTAAAAACCAGAAAAACGCAAGTTTGAGCATAATATCAAGCATATGACTATTGTTTTCAATTCTAACCATTGCAACACAATAATATATACCAAGTAGTGTTGTGCGCCAATTTTTATGCTCAACAAACACAGTTTGAATGACTTTAAGCGAGTAAGTGCCGAAAAAGCTTTAATAACCTTAAAAACGCAACTTTCAACGTAATATCAAGCATATAACTATTGTTTTCAAATCTAACCATCTCAGCACAATAAATATACTAAATACTATTGTGTGCCGAGTTTCAGGCCAAATAAACCAAGTTTTAACGTCTTGAATAAAGTTAGTTCCAAAAGCATTTAAATACTTAAAAACACAACTTTGATCGTAATATCAAGCATATCTCGATTGTTTTCAATTCTAACCATTTCAACACAAAAATGTATACCAAATAGTGTCGTGTGCCAAATTTCATGCCAAACAAAGTATGTTTAAACGGTTTTAAGCGAGTGAGTGCCAAAAAAGCATTAAAAACCATAAAAACGCAACTTTGAACATAATATATAGCAAATGACTATAATTTTCAATGCTAACCATGTCAACACAATAATATATACCAAATAGTGTTGTGTGCCAAGTTTTATGCTTAACAAACCAAGTTTGAACAACTTTAAGAGAGTAAGTGCTGAAAAAGCTTTAATAACCATGAATACGCAACTTTGAACGCCATATCAACATTTTACTATTGTTTTCAAATCTAACAATTTCAACACAATAATATATACTAAATACTATTGTGTGCCGACATTTATACCAAATAAACAAAGTTTTAAAGTCTTGAAGCAAGTTAGTGCCAAAAATGTTTTAAGAACATTAAAAACACAACTTCCAACGTAATATCAAGCCTATGACTCTTGATTTAAATTGTAACCATTGGAACAGAATAATATATACCAAATAGTGTTGTGTGCTACGTTTCATGCCAAACAAACCAAGTTTCAACGGCTTTAAGCGACTAAGTGCCGAAAAAGCATTAAGAACCTTACAAACGTAACTTTGAACGTAATATAAAGCATATGACTATTATTTTCAATTCTAACCATTTCAATACAATAATATATGCAAAATTGTATTGTGTGCAAAGTTTCATGCTAAACAAACAAAATTCGAACCACTTTAAGCGAGCAAGTGCCAAAAATCTTTAATAACCTTGAAAACGCAAGTTCGCACTTAATTTCAAGCGTATGACTATTGCTTTCAATTCTAACCATTTCAACACAATAATATATACTAATTAGTGTTGTGTGCCACGGTTCATGCGAAACAAACCAAGTTTGAACGACATGAAGCGACTAAGTTCCAAAAGACCATTAAAAACCGTAAAAACGCAACTTTGAACGTAATATCAAGCATATGACTATTGTTTTCAATTCTATCCATTTCAACACAATAATATATAAATACTTGTGTTGTGTGCCAAGTTTAATGCTAAACAAAGAAAGTTTGAAAGAATATGGGCGAGCAAGTGCCAAATCTCATTAATAACCTTTAAAATGCAACTTCGCACTTAATTTCAAGCGCATAACTATTGTTTTCAACTCTAACAATTTCAACACAATAATACAACCTAAACAGTGTTTTGTGCCACGGTTCATGCGAAACAAACAAATTTTGAACGACTTTAAGCGACTAAGTTCCAAAAGAGCATTAAAAACCAGAAAAAACGCAAGTTTGAGCATAATATCAAGCATATGACTATTGTTTTCAATTCTAACCATTGCAACACAATAATATATACCAAGTAGTGTTGTGCGCCAATTTTTATGCTCAACAAACACAGTTTGAATGACTTTAAGCGAGTAAGTGCCGAAAAAGCTTTAATAACCTTAAAAACGCAACTTTCAACGTAATATCAAGCATATAACTATTGTTTTCAAATCTAACCATCTCAGCACAATAAATATACTAAATACTATTGTGTGCCGAGTTTCAGGCCAAATAAACCAAGTTTTAACGTCTTGAATAAAGTTAGTTCCAAAAGCATTTAAATACTTAAAAACACAACTATGATCGTAATATCAAGCATATCTCAATTGTTTTCAATTCTAACCATTTCAACACAAAAATGTATACCAAATAGTGTCGTGTGCCAAATTTCATGCCAAACAAAGTATGTTTAAACAGTTTTAAGCGAGTGAGTGCCAAAAAAGCATTAAAAACCATAAAAACGCAACTTTGAACATAATATATAGCAAATGACTATAATTTTCAATGCTAACCATGTCAACACAATAATATATACCAAATAGTGTTGTGTGCCAAGTTTTATGCTTAACAAACCAAGTTTGAACAACTTTAAGAGAGTAAGTGCTGAAAAAGCTTTAATAACCATGAATACGCAACTTTGAACGCCATATCAACATTTTACTATTGTTTTCAAATCTAACAATTTCAACACAATAATATATACTAAATACTATTGTGTGCCGACATTTATACCAAATAAACAAAGTTTTAAAGTCTTGAAGCAAGTTAGTGCCAAAAATGTTTTAAGAACATTAAAAACACAACTTCCAACGTAATATCAAGCCTATGACTCTTGATTTAAATTGTAACCATTGGAACAGAATAATATATACCAAATAGTGTTGTGTGCTACGTTTCATGCCAAACAAACCAAGTTTCAACGGCTTTAAGCGACTAAGTGCCGAAAAAGCATTAAGAACCTTACAAACGTAACTTTGAACGTAATATAAAGCATATGACTATTATTTTCAATTCTAACCATTTCAATACAATAATATATGCAAAATTGTATTGTGTGCAAAGTTTCATGCTAAACAAACAAAATTCGAACCACTTTAAGCGAGCAAGTGCCAAAAATCTTTAATAACCTTGAAAACGCAAGTTCGCACTTAATTTCAAGCGTATGACTATTGCTTTCAATTCTAACCATTTCAACACAATAATATATACTAATTAGTGTTGTGTGCCACGGTTCATGCGAAACAAACCAAGTTTGAACGACATGAAGCGACTAAGTTCCAAAAGACCATTAAAAACCGTAAAAACGCAACTTTGAACGTAATATCAAGCATATGACTATTGTTTTCAATTCTATCCATTTCAACACAATAATATATAAATACTTGTGTTGTGTGCCAAGTTTAATGCTAAACAAAGAAAGTTTGAAAGAATATGGGCGAGCAAGTGCCAAATCTCATTAATAACCTTTAAAATGCAACTTCGCACTTAATTTCAAGCGCATAACTATTGTTTTCAACTCTAACAATTTCAACACAATAATACAACCTAAACAGTGTTTTGTGCCACGGTTCATGCGAAACAAACAAATTTTGAACGACTTTAAGCGACTAAGTTCCAAAAGAGCATTAAAAACCAGAAAAACGCAAGTTTGAGCATAATATCAAGCATATGACTATTGTTTTCAATTCTAACCATTGCAACACAATAATATATACCAAGTAGTGTTGTGCGCCAATTTTTATGCTCAACAAACACAGTTTGAATGACTTTAAGCGAGTAAGTGCCGAAAAAGCTTTAATAACCTTAAAAACGCAACTTTCAACGTAATATCAAGCATATAACTATTGTTTTCAAATCTAACCATCTCAGCACAATAAATATACTAAATACTATTGTGTGCCGAGTTTCAGGCCAAATAAACCAAGTTTTAACGTCTTGAATAAAGTTAGTTCCAAAAGCATTTAAATACTTAAAAACACAACTTTGATCGTAATATCAAGCATATCTCGATTGTTTTCAATTCTAACCATTTCAACACAAAAATGTATACCAAATAGTGTCGTGTGCCAAATTTCATGCCAAACAAAGTATGTTTAAACGGTTTTAAGCGAGTGAGTGCCAAAAAAGCATTAAAAACCATAAAAACGCAACTTTGAACATAATATATAGCAAATGACTATAATTTTCAATGCTAACCATGTCAACACAATAATATATACCAAATAGTGTTGTGTGCCAAGTTTTATGCTTAACAAACCAAGTTTGAACAACTTTAAGAGAGTAAGTGCTGAAAAAGCTTTAATAACCATGAATACGCAACTTTGAACGCCATATCAACATTTTACTATTGTTTTCAAATCTAACAATTTCAACACAATAATATATACTAAATACTATTGTGTGCCGACATTTATACCAAATAAACAAAGTTTTAAAGTCTTGAAGCAAGTTAGTGCCAAAAATGTTTTAAGAACATTAAAAACACAACTTCCAACGTAATATCAAGCCTATGACTCTTGATTTAAATTGTAACCATTGGAACAGAATAATATATACCAAATAGTGTTGTGTGCTACGTTTCATGCCAAACAAACCAAGTTTCAACGGCTTTAAGCGACTAAGTGCCGAAAAAGCATTAAGAACCTTACAAACGTAACTTTGAACGTAATATAAAGCATATGACTATTATTTTCAATTCTAACCATTTCAATACAATAATATATGCAAAATTGTATTGTGTGCAAAGTTTCATGCTAAACAAACAAAATTCGAACCACTTTAAGCGAGCAAGTGCCAAAAATCTTTAATAACCTTGAAAACGCAAGTTCGCACTTAATTTCAAGCGTATGACTATTGCTTTCAATTCTAACCATTTCAACACAATAATATATACTAATTAGTGTTGTGTGCCACGGTTCATGCGAAACAAACCAAGTTTGAACGACATGAAGCGACTAAGTTCCAAAAGACCATTAAAAACCGTAAAAACGCAACTTTGAACGTAATATCAAGCATATGACTATTGTTTTCAATTCTATCCATTTCAACACAATAATATATAAATACTTGTGTTGTGTGCCAAGTTTAATGCTAAACAAAGAAAGTTTGAAAGAATATGGGCGAGCAAGTGCCAAATCTCATTAATAACCTTTAAAATGCAACTTCGCACTTAATTTCAAGCGCATAACTATTGTTTTCAACTCTAACAATTTCAACACAATAATACAACCTAAACAGTGTTTTGTGCCACGGTTCATGCGAAACAAACAAATTTTGAACGACTTTAAGCGACTAAGTTCCAAAAGAGCATTAAAAACCAGAAAAACGCAAGTTTGAGCATAATATCAAGCATATGACTATTGTTTTCAATTCTAACCATTGCAACACAATAATATATACCAAGTAGTGTTGTGCGCCAATTTTTATGCTCAACAAACACAGTTTGAATGACTTTAAGCGAGTAAGTGCCGAAAAAGCTTTAATAACCTTAAAAACGCAACTTTCAACGTAATATCAAGCATATAACTATTGTTTTCAAATCTAACCATCTCAGCACAATAAATATACTAAATACTATTGTGTGCCGAGTTTCAGGCCAAATAAACCAAGTTTTAACGTCTTGAATAAAGTTAGTTCCAAAAGCATTTAAATACTTAAAAACACAACTTTGATCGTAATATCAAGCATATCTCGATTGTTTTCAATTCTAACCATTTCAACACAAAAATGTATACCAAATAGTGTCGTGTGCCAAATTTCATGCCAAACAAAGTATGTTTAAACGGTTTTAAGCGAGTGAGTGCCAAAAAAGCATTAAAAACCATAAAAACGCAACTTTGAACATAATATATAGCAAATGACTATAATTTTCAATGCTAACCATGTCAACACAATAATATATACCAAATAGTGTTGTGTGCCAAGTTTTATGCTTAACAAACCAAGTTTGAACAACTTTAAGAGAGTAAGTGCTGAAAAAGCTTTAATAACCATGAATACGCAACTTTGAACGCCATATCAACATTTTACTATTGTTTTCAAATCTAACAATTTCAACACAATAATATATACTAAATACTATTGTGTGCCGACATTTATACCAAATAAACAAAGTTTTAAAGTCTTGAAGCAAGTTAGTGCCAAAAATGTTTTAAGAACATTAAAAACACAACTTCCAACGTAATATCAAGCCTATGACTCTTGATTTAAATTGTAACCATTGGAACAGAATAATATATACCAAATAGTGTTGTGTGCTACGTTTCATGCCAAACAAACCAAGTTTCAACGGCTTTAAGCGACTAAGTGCCGAAAAAGCATTAAGAACCTTACAAACGTAACTTTGAACGTAATATAAAGCATATGACTATTATTTTCAATTCTAACCATTTCAATACAATAATATATGCAAAATTGTATTGTGTGCAAAGTTTCATGCTAAACAAACAAAATTCGAACCACTTTAAGCGAGCAAGTGCCAAAAATCTTTAATAACCTTGAAAACGCAAGTTCGCACTTAATTTCAAGCGTATGACTATTGCTTTCAATTCTAACCATTTCAACACAATAATATATACTAATTAGTGTTGTGTGCCACGGTTCATGCGAAACAAACCAAGTTTGAACGACATGAAGCGACTAAGTTCCAAAAGACCATTAAAAACCGTAAAAACGCAACTTTGAACGTAATATCAAGCATATGACTATTGTTTTCAATTCTATCCATTTCAACACAATAATATATAAATACTTGTGTTGTGTGCCAAGTTTAATGCTAAACAAAGAAAGTTTGAAAGAATATGGGCGAGCAAGTGCCAAATCTCATTAATAACCTTTAAAATGCAACTTCGCACTTAATTTCAAGCGCATAACTATTGTTTTCAACTCTAACAATTTCAACACAATAATACAACCTAAACAGTGTTTTGTGCCACGGTTCATGCGAAACAAACAAATTTTGAACGACTTTAAGCGACTAAGTTCCAAAAGAGCATTAAAAACCAGAAAAACGCAAGTTTGAGCATAATATCAAGCATATGACTATTGTTTTCAATTCTAACCATTGCAACACAATAATATATACCAAGTAGTGTTGTGCGCCAATTTTTATGCTCAACAAACACAGTTTGAATGACTTTAAGCGAGTAAGTGCCGAAAAAGCTTTAATAACCTTAAAAACGCAACTTTCAACGTAATATCAAGCATATAACTATTGTTTTCAAATCTAACCATCTCAGCACAATAAATATACTAAATACTATTGTGTGCCGAGTTTCAGGCCAAATAAACCAAGTTTTAACGTCTTGAATAAAGTTAGTTCCAAAAGCATTTAAATACTTAAAAACACAACTATGATCGTAATATCAAGCATATCTCAATTGTTTTCAATTCTAACCATTTCAACACAAAAATGTATACCAAATAGTGTCGTGTGCCAAATTTCATGCCAAACAAAGTATGTTTAAACAGTTTTAAGCGAGTGAGTGCCAAAAAAGCATTAAAAACCATAAAAACGCAACTTTGAACATAATATATAGCAAATGACTATAATTTTCAATGCTAACCATGTCAACACAATAATATATACCAAATAGTGTTGTGTGCCAAGTTTTATGCTTAACAAACCAAGTTTGAACAACTTTAAGAGAGTAAGTGCTGAAAAAGCTTTAATAACCATGAATACGCAACTTTGAACGCCATATCAACATTTTACTATTGTTTTCAAATCTAACAATTTCAACACAATAATATATACTAAATACTATTGTGTGCCGACATTTATACCAAATAAACAAAGTTTTAAAGTCTTGAAGCAAGTTAGTGCCAAAAATGTTTTAAGAACATTAAAAACACAACTTCCAACGTAATATCAAGCCTATGACTCTTGATTTAAATTGTAACCATTGGAACAGAATAATATATACCAAATAGTGTTGTGTGCTACGTTTCATGCCAAACAAACCAAGTTTCAACGGCTTTAAGCGACTAAGTGCCGAAAAAGCATTAAGAACCTTACAAACGTAACTTTGAACGTAATATAAAGCATATGACTATTATTTTCAATTCTAACCATTTCAATACAATAATATATGCAAAATTGTATTGTGTGCAAAGTTTCATGCTAAACAAACAAAATTCGAACCACTTTAAGCGAGCAAGTGCCAAAAATCTTTAATAACCTTGAAAACGCAAGTTCGCACTTAATTTCAAGCGTATGACTATTGCTTTCAATTCTAACCATTTCAACACAATAATATATACTAATTAGTGTTGTGTGCCACGGTTCATGCGAAACAAACCAAGTTTGAACGACATGAAGCGACTAAGTTCCAAAAGACCATTAAAAACCGTAAAAACGCAACTTTGAACGTAATATCAAGCATATGACTATTGTTTTCAATTCTATCCATTTCAACACAATAATATATAAATACTTGTGTTGTGTGCCAAGTTTAATGCTAAACAAAGAAAGTTTGAAAGAATATGGGCGAGCAAGTGCCAAATCTCATTAATAACCTTTAAAATGCAACTTCGCACTTAATTTCAAGCGCATAACTATTGTTTTCAACTCTAACAATTTCAACACAATAATACAACCTAAACAGTGTTTTGTGCCACGGTTCATGCGAAACAAACAAATTTTGAACGACTTTAAGCGACTAAGTTCCAAAAGAGCATTAAAAACCAGAAAAACGCAAGTTTGAGCATAATATCAAGCATATGACTATTGTTTTCAATTCTAACCATTGCAACACAATAATATATACCAAGTAGTGTTGTGCGCCAATTTTTATGCTCAACAAACACAGTTTGAATGACTTTAAGCGAGTAAGTGCCGAAAAAGCTTTAATAACCTTAAAAACGCAACTTTCAACGTAATATCAAGCATATAACTATTGTTTTCAAATCTAACCATCTCAGCACAATAAATATACTAAATACTATTGTGTGCCGAGTTTCAGGCCAAATAAACCAAGTTTTAACGTCTTGAATAAAGTTAGTTCCAAAAGCATTTAAATACTTAAAAACACAACTATGATCGTAATATCAAGCATATCTCAATTGTTTTCAATTCTAACCATTTCAACACAAAAATGTATACCAAATAGTGTCGTGTGCCAAATTTCATGCCAAACAAAGTATGTTTAAACAGTTTTAAGCGAGTGAGTGCCAAAAAAGCATTAAAAACCATAAAAACGCAACTTTGAACATAATATATAGCAAATGACTATAATTTTCAATGCTAACCATGTCAACACAATAATATATACCAAATAGTGTTGTGTGCCAAGTTTTATGCTTAACAAACCAAGTTTGAACAACTTTAAGAGAGTAAGTGCTGAAAAAGCTTTAATAACCATGAATACGCAACTTTGAACGCCATATCAACATTTTACTATTGTTTTCAAATCTAACAATTTCAACACAATAATATATACTAAATACTATTGTGTGCCGACATTTATACCAAATAAACAAAGTTTTAAAGTCTTGAAGCAAGTTAGTGCCAAAAATGTTTTAAGAACATTAAAAACACAACTTCCAACGTAATATCAAGCCTATGACTCTTGATTTAAATTGTAACCATTGGAACAGAATAATATATACCAAATAGTGTTGTGTGCTACGTTTCATGCCAAACAAACCAAGTTTCAACGGCTTTAAGCGACTAAGTGCCGAAAAAGCATTAAGAACCTTACAAACGTAACTTTGAACGTAATATAAAGCATATGACTATTATTTTCAATTCTAACCATTTCAATACAATAATATATGCAAAATTGTATTGTGTGCAAAGTTTCATGCTAAACAAACAAAATTCGAACCACTTTAAGCGAGCAAGTGCCAAAAATCTTTAATAACCTTGAAAACGCAAGTTCGCACTTAATTTCAAGCGTATGACTATTGCTTTCAATTCTAACCATTTCAACACAATAATATATACTAATTAGTGTTGTGTGCCACGGTTCATGCGAAACAAACCAAGTTTGAACGACATGAAGCGACTAAGTTCCAAAAGACCATTAAAAACCGTAAAAACGCAACTTTGAACGTAATATCAAGCATATGACTATTGTTTTCAATTCTATCCATTTCAACACAATAATATATAAATACTTGTGTTGTGTGTTAAGTTTAATGCTAAACAAAGAAAGTTTGAAAGAATATGGGCGAGCAAGTGCCAAATCTCATTAATAACCTTTAAAATGCAACTTCGCACTTAATTTCAAGCGCATAACTATTGTTTTCAACTCTAACAATTTCAACACAATAATACAACCTAAACAGTGTTTTGTGCCACGGTTCATGCGAAACAAACAAATTTTGAACGACTTTAAGCGACTAAGTTCCAAAAGAGCATTAAAAACCAGAAAAACGCAAGTTTGAGCATAATATCAAGCATATGACTATTGTTTTCAATTCTAACCATTGCAACACAATAATATATACCAAGTAGTGTTGTGCGCCAATTTTTATGCTCAACAAACACAGTTTGAATGACTTTAAGCGAGTAAGTGCCGAAAAAGCTTTAATAACCTTAAAAACGCAACTTTCAACGTAATATCAAGCATATAACTATTGTTTTCAAATCTAACCATCTCAGCACAATAAATATACTAAATACTATTGTGTGCCGAGTTTCAGGCCAAATAAACCAAGTTTTAACGTCTTGAATAAAGTTAGTTCCAAAAGCATTTAAATACTTAAAAACACAACTTTGATCGTAATATCAAGCATATCTCGATTGTTTTCAATTCTAACCATTTCAACACAAAAATGTATACCAAATAGTGTCGTGTGCCAAATTTCATGCCAAACAAAGTATGTTTAAACGGTTTTAAGCGAGTGAGTGCCAAAAAAGCATTAAAAACCATAAAAACGCAACTTTGAACATAATATATAGCAAATGACTATAATTTTCAATGCTAACCATGTCAACACAATAATATATACCAAATAGTGTTGTGTGCCAAGTTTTATGCTTAACAAACCAAGTTTGAACAACTTTAAGAGAGTAAGTGCTGAAAAAGCTTTAATAACCATGAATACGCAACTTTGAACGCCATATCAACATTTTACTATTGTTTTCAAATCTAACAATTTCAACACAATAATATATACTAAATACTATTGTGTGCCGACATTTATACCAAATAAACAAAGTTTTAAAGTCTTGAAGCAAGTTAGTGCCAAAAATGTTTTAAGAACATTAAAAACACAACTTCCAACGTAATATCAAGCCTATGACTCTTGATTTAAATTGTAACCATTGGAACAGAATAATATATACCAAATAGTGTTGTGTGCTACGTTTCATGCCAAACAAACCAAGTTTCAACGGCTTTAAGCGACTAAGTGCCGAAAAAGCATTAAGAACCTTACAAACGTAACTTTGAACGTAATATAAAGCATATGACTATTATTTTCAATTCTAACCATTTCAATACAATAATATATGCAAAATTGTATTGTGTGCAAAGTTTCATGCTAAACAAACAAAATTCGAACCACTTTAAGCGAGCAAGTGCCAAAAATCTTTAATAACCTTGAAAACGCAAGTTCGCACTTAATTTCAAGCGTATGACTATTGCTTTCAATTCTAACAATTTCAACACAATAATATATACTAATTAGTGTTGTGTGCCACGGTTCATGCGAAACAAACCAAGTTTGAACGACATGAAGCGACTAAGTTCCAAAAGACCATTAAAAACCGTAAAAACGCAACTTTGAACGTAATATCAAGCATATGACTATTGTTTTCAATTCTATCCATTTCAACACAATAATATATAAATACTTGTGTTGTGTGCCAAGTTTAATGCTAAACAAAGAAAGTTTGAAAGAATATGGGCGAGCAAGTGCCAAATCTCATTAATAACCTTTAAAATGCAACTTCGCACTTAATTTCAAGCGCATAACTATTGTTTTCAACTCTAACAATTTCAACACAATAATACAACCTAAACAGTGTTTTGTGCCACGGTTCATGCGAAACAAACAAATTTTGAACGACTTTAAGCGACTAAGTTCCAAAAGAGCATTAAAAACCAGAAAAACGCAAGTTTGAGCATAATATCAAGCATATGACTATTGTTTTCAATTCTAACCATTGCAACACAATAATATATACCAAGTAGTGTTGTGCGCCAATTTTTATGCTCAACAAACACAGTTTGAATGACTTTAAGCGAGTAAGTGCCGAAAAAGCTTTAATAACCTTAAAAACGCAACTTTCAACGTAATATCAAGCATATAACTATTGTTTTCAAATCTAACCATCTCAGCACAATAAATATACTAAATACTATTGTGTGCCGAGTTTCAGGCCAAATAAACCAAGTTTTAACGTCTTGAATAAAGTTAGTTCCAAAAGCATTTAAATACTTAAAAACACAACTATGATCGTAATATCAAGCATATCTCAATTGTTTTCAATTCTAACCATTTCAACACAAAAATGTATACCAAATAGTGTCGTGTGCCAAATTTCATGCCAAACAAAGTATGTTTAAACAGTTTTAAGCGAGTGAGTGCCAAAAAAGCATTAAAAACCATAAAAACGCAACTTTGAACATAATATATAGCAAATGACTATAATTTTCAATGCTAACCATGTCAACACAATAATATATACCAAATAGTGTTGTGTGCCAAGTTTTATGCTTAACAAACCAAGTTTGAACAACTTTAAGAGAGTAAGTGCTGAAAAAGCTTTAATAACCATGAATACGCAACTTTGAACGCCATATCAACATTTTACTATTGTTTTCAAATCTAACAATTTCAACACAATAATATATACTAAATACTATTGTGTGCCGACATTTATACCAAATAAACAAAGTTTTAAAGTCTTGAAGCAAGTTAGTGCCAAAAATGTTTTAAGAACATTAAAAACACAACTTCCAACGTAATATCAAGCCTATGACTCTTGATTTAAATTGTAACCATTGGAACAGAATAATATATACCAAATAGTGTTGTGTGCTACGTTTCATGCCAAACAAACCAAGTTTCAACGGCTTTAAGCGACTAAGTGCCGAAAAAGCATTAAGAACCTTACAAACGTAACTTTGAACGTAATATAAAGCATATGACTATTATTTTCAATTCTAACCATTTCAATACAATAATATATGCAAAATTGTATTGTGTGCAAAGTTTCATGCTAAACAAACAAAATTCGAACCACTTTAAGCGAGCAAGTGCCAAAAATCTTTAATAACCTTGAAAACGCAAGTTCGCACTTAATTTCAAGCGTATGACTATTGCTTTCAATTCTAACCATTTCAACACAATAATATATACTAATTAGTGTTGTGTGCCACGGTTCATGCGAAACAAACCAAGTTTGAACGACATGAAGCGACTAAGTTCCAAAAGACCATTAAAAACCGTAAAAACGCAACTTTGAACGTAATATCAAGCATATGACTATTGTTTTCAATTCTATCCATTTCAACACAATAATATATAAATACTTGTGTTGTGTGCCAAGTTTAATGCTAAACAAAGAAAGTTTGAAAGAATATGGGCGAGCAAGTGCCAAATCTCATTAATAACCTTTAAAATGCAACTTCGCACTTAATTTCAAGCGCATAACTATTGTTTTCAACTCTAACAATTTCAACACAATAATACAACCTAAACAGTGTTTTGTGCCACGGTTCATGCGAAACAAACAAATTTTGAACGACTTTAAGCGACTAAGTTCCAAAAGAGCATTAAAAACCAGAAAAACGCAAGTTTGAGCATAATATCAAGCATATGACTATTGTTTTCAATTCTAACCATTGCAACACAATAATATATACCAAGTAGTGTTGTGCGCCAATTTTTATGCTCAACAAACACAGTTTGAATGACTTTAAGCGAGTAAGTGCCGAAAAAGCTTTAATAACCTTAAAAACGCAACTTTCAACGTAATATCAAGCATATAACTATTGTTTTCAAATCTAACCATCTCAGCACAATAAATATACTAAATACTATTGTGTGCCGAGTTTCAGGCCAAATAAACCAAGTTTTAACGTCTTGAATAAAGTTAGTTCCAAAAGCATTTAAATACTTAAAAACACAACTTTGATCGTAATATCAAGCATATCTCGATTGTTTTCAATTCTAACCATTTCAACACAAAAATGTATACCAAATAGTGTCGTGGTGCCAAATTTCATGCCAAACAAAGTATGTTTAAACGGTTTTAAGCGAGTGAGTGCCAAAAAAGCATTAAAAACCATAAAAACGCAACTTTGAACATAATATATAGCAAATGACTATAATTTTCAATGCTAACCATGTCAACACAATAATATATACCAAATAGTGTTGTGTGCCAAGTTTTATGCTTAACAAACCAAGTTTGAACAACTTTAAGAGAGTAAGTGCTGAAAAAGCTTTAATAACCATGAATACGCAACTTTGAACGCCATATCAACATTTTACTATTGTTTTCAAATCTAACAATTTCAACACAATAATATATACTAAATACTATTGTGTGCCGACATTTATACCAAATAAACAAAGTTTTAAAGTCTTGAAGCAAGTTAGTGCCAAAAATGTTTTAAGAACATTAAAAACACAACTTCCAACGTAATATCAAGCCTATGACTCTTGATTTAAATTGTAACCATTGGAACAGAATAATATATACCAAATAGTGTTGTGTGCTACGTTTCATGCCAAACAAACCAAGTTTCAACGGCTTTAAGCGACTAAGTGCCGAAAAAGCATTAAGAACCTTACAAACGTAACTTTGAACGTAATATAAAGCATATGACTATTATTTTCAATTCTAACCATTTCAATACAATAATATATGCAAAATTGTATTGTGTGCAAAGTTTCATGCTAAACAAACAAAATTCGAACCACTTTAAGCGAGCAAGTGCCAAAAATCTTTAATAACCTTGAAAACGCAAGTTCGCACTTAATTTCAAGCGTATGACTATTGCTTTCAATTCTAACCATTTCAACACAATAATATATACTAATTAGTGTTGTGTGCCACGGTTCATGCGAAACAAAACCAAGTTTGAACGACATGAAGCGACTAAGTTCCAAAAGACCATTAAAAACCGTAAAAACGCAACTTTGAACGTAATATCAAGCATATGACTATTGTTTTCAATTCTATCCATTTCAACACAATAATATATAAATACTTGTGTTGTGTGCCAAGTTTAATGCTAAACAAAGAAAGTTTGAAAGAATATGGGCGAGCAAGTGCCAAATCTCATTAATAACCTTTAAAATGCAACTTCGCACTTAATTTCAAGCGCATAACTATTGTTTTCAACTCTAACAATTTCAACACAATAATACAACCTAAACAGTGTTTTGTGCCACGGTTCATGCGAAACAAACAAATTTTGAACGACTTTAAGCGACTAAGTTCCAAAAGAGCATTAAAAACCAGAAAAAACGCAAGTTTGAGCATAATATCAAGCATATGACTATTGTTTTCAATTCTAACCATTGCAACACAATAATATATACCAAGTAGTGTTGTGCGCCAATTTTTATGCTCAACAAACACAGTTTGAATGACTTTAAGCGAGTAAGTGCCGAAAAAGCTTTAATAACCTTAAAAACGCAACTTTCAACGTAATATCAAGCATATAACTATTGTTTTCAAATCTAACCATCTCAGCACAATAAATATACTAAATACTATTGTGTGCCGAGTTTCAGGCCAAATAAACCAAGTTTTAACGTCTTGAATAAAGTTAGTTCCAAAAGCATTTAAATACTTAAAAACACAACTTTGATCGTAATATCAAGCATATCTCGATTGTTTTCAATTCTAACCATTTCAACACAAAAATGTATACCAAATAGTGTCGTGTGCCAAATTTCATGCCAAACAAAGTATGTTTAAACGGTTTTAAGCGAGTGAGTGCCAAAAAAGCATTAAAAACCATAAAAACGCAACTTTGAACATAATATATAGCAAATGACTATAATTTTCAATGCTAACCATGTCAACACAATAATATATACCAAATAGTGTTGTGTGCCAAGTTTTATGCTTAACAAACCAAGTTTGAACAACTTTAAGAGAGTAAGTGCTGAAAAAGCTTTAATAACCATGAATACGCAACTTTGAACGCCATATCAACATTTTACTATTGTTTTCAAATCTAACAATTTCAACACAATAATATATACTAAATACTATTGTGTGCCGACATTTATACCAAATAAACAAAGTTTTAAAGTCTTGAAGCAAGTTAGTGCCAAAAATGTTTTAAGAACATTAAAAACACAACTTCCAACGTAATATCAAGCCTATGACTCTTGATTTAAATTGTAACCATTGGAACAGAATAATATATACCAAATAGTGTTGTGTGCTACGTTTCATGCCAAACAAACCAAGTTTCAACGGCTTTAAGCGACTAAGTGCCGAAAAAGCATTAAGAACCTTACAAACGTAACTTTGAACGTAATATAAAGCATATGACTATTATTTTCAATTCTAACCATTTCAATACAATAATATATGCAAAATTGTATTGTGTGCAAAGTTTATGCCATCTAAACAAACAAAATTCGAACCACTTTAAGCGAGCAAGTGCCAAAAATCTTTAATAACCTTGAAAACGCAAGTTCGCACTTAATTTCAAGCGTATGACTATTGCTTTCAATTCTAACAATTTCAACACAATAATATATACTAATT